>NW_027064870.1:0-24172 GCF_032884065.1 Artemia franciscana
AAAGAGCCTTTAATCACATTCTTTACCATGTGCAATCATAAAATAGTCTAATATCTTCATTTTTTCCACATACGTAGCTATTACCCTCGAAAACTAAAACTTTTGAAATAGGAAAAGAGCCTTTAATCACATTCTTTACCATGTGCAATCATAAAATAGTCTAATATCTTCATTTTTTCCACAGACGTAGCTATTACCCTCGAAAACTAAAACTTTTGAAATAGGAAAAGAGCCTTTAATCACATTCTTTACCATGTGCAATCATAAAATAGTCTAATATCTTCATTTTTTCCACGGACGAGCTATTACCCCCGAAAACTAAAACTTTTGAAATAGGAAAAGAGCCTTTAATCACATTCTTTACCATGTGCAATCATAAAATAGTCTAATATCTTCATTTTTCCACACGTAGCTATTACCCCGAAAACTAAAACTTTTGAAATAGGAAAAGAGCCTTTAATCACATTCTTTACCATGTGCAATCATAAAATAGTCTAATATCTTCATTTTTTCCACAGACATAGCTATTACCCTCGAAAACTAAAACTTTTGAAATAGGAAAAGAGCCTTTAATCACATTCTTTACCATGTGCAATCATAAAATAGTCTAATATCTTCATTTTTTCCACAACGTAGCTATTACCCCGAAAACTAAAACTTTTGAAATAGGAAAAGAGCCTTTAATCACATTCTTTACCATGTGCAATCATAAAATAGTCTAATATCTTCATTTTTCCACACGTAGCTATTACCCCCGAAAACTAAAACTTTTGAAATAGGAAAAGAGCCTTTAATCACATTCTTTACCATGTGCAATCATAAAATAGTCTAATATCTTCATTTTTTCCACACGTAGCTATTACCCCCGAAAACTAAAACTTTTGAAATAGGAAAAGAGCCTTTAATCACATTCTTTACCATGTGCAATCATAAAATAGTCTAATATCTTCATTTTTTCCACGGACGTAGCTATTACCCCCGAAAACTAAAACTTTTGAAATAGGAAAAGAGCCTTTAATCACATTCTTTACCATGTGCAATCATAAAATAGTCTAATATCTTCATTTTTTCCACAGACATAGCTATTACCCTCGAAAACTAAAACTTTTGAAATAGGAAAAGAGCCTTTAATCACATTCTTTACCATGTGCAATCATAAAATAGTCTAATATCTTCATTTTTTCCACAGACATAGCTATTACCCTCGAAAACTAAAACTTTTGAAATAGGAAAAGAGCCTTTAATCACATTCTTTACCATGTGCAATCATAAAATAGTCTAATATCTTCATTTTTTCCACGGACGTAGCTATTACCCCCGAAAACTAAAACTTTTGAAATAGGAAAAGAGCCTTTAATCACATTCTTTACCATGTGCAATCATAAAATAGTCTAATATCTTCATTTTTTCCACGGACGTAGCTATTACCCCCGAAAACTAAAACTTTTGAAATAGGAAAAGAGCCTTTAATCACATTCTTTACCATGTGCAATCATAAAATAGTCTAATATCTTCATTTTTTCCACAGACGTAGCTATTACCCCGAAAACTAAAACTTTTGAAATAGGAAAAGACCTTTAATCACATTCTTTACCATGTGCAATCATAAAATAGTCTAATATCTTCATTTTTCCACACGTAGCTATTACCCTCGAAAACTAAAACTTTTGAAATAGGAAAAGAGCCTTTAATCACATTCTTTACCATGTGCAATCATAAAATAGTCTAATATCTTCATTTTTTCCACAACGTAGCTATTACCCCCGAAAACTAAAACTTTTGAAATAGGAAAAGAGCCTTTAATCACATTCTTTACCATGTGCAATCATAAAATAGTCTAATATCTTCAATTTTTTCCACAGACATAGCTATTACCCTCGAAAACTAAAACTTTTGAAATAGGAAAAGAGCCTTTAATCACATTCTTTACCATGTGCAATCATAAAATAGTCTAATATCTTCATTTTTCCACAGACATAGCTATGACCCTCGAAAACTAAAACTTTTGAAATAGGAAAAGAGCCTTTAATCACATTCTTTACCATGTGCAATCATAAAATATTCTTATATCTTCATTTTTTCCACGGACGAAGCTATTACCCCGAAAACTAAAACTTTTTAAATAGGAAAAGAGCCTTTAATCACATTCTTTACCATGTGCAATCATAAAATAGTCTAATATCTTCATTTTTTCTACGGACGTAGCTATTACCCCGAAAACTAAAACTTTTTAAATAGGAAAAGAGCCTTTAATCACATTCTTTACCATGTGCAATCATAAAATAGTCTAATATCTTCATTTTTTCAACATACGTAGCTATTACCCTCGAAAACTAAAACTTTTGAAATAGGAAAAGAGCCTTTAATCACATTCTTTACCATGTGCAATCATAAAATAGTCTAATATCTTTCATTTTTCCACAACTAGCTATTACCCTCGAAAACTAAAACTTTTGAAATAGGAAAAGAGCCTTTAATCACATTCTTTACCATGTGCAATCATAAAATAGTCTAATATCTTCATTTTTTCCACAACGTAGCTATTACCCCCGAAAACTAAAGCTTTTGAAATAGGAAAAGAGCCTTTAATCACATTCTTTACCATGTGCAATCATAAAATAGTCTAATATCTTCATTTTTCCACAGACGTAGCTATTACCCTCGAAAACTAAAACTTTTGAAATAGGAAAAGAGCCTTTAATCACATTCTTTACCATGTGCAATCATAAAATAGTCTAATATCTTCATTTTTCCACAGACGTAGCTATTACCCTCGAAAACTAAAACTTTTGAAATAGGAAAAGAGCCTTTAATCACATTCTTTACCATGTGCAATCATAAAATAGTCTAATATCTTCATTTTTTCCACAGACGTAGCTATTACCCCCGAAAACTAAAACTTTTGAAATAGGAAAAGAGCCTTTAATCACATTCTTTACCATGTGCAATCATAAAATAGTCTAATATCTTCATTTTTTCACAGACGTAGCTATTACCCCCGAAAACTAAAACTTTTGAAATAGGAAAAGAGCCTTTAATCACATTCTTTACCATGTGCAATCATAAAATAGTCTAATATCTTCATTTTTTCCACATACGTAGCTATTACCCCGAAAACTAAAACTTTTGAAATAGGAAAAGAGCCTTTAATCACATTCTTTACCATGTGCAATCATAAAATAGTCTAATATCTTCATTTTTTCCACGGAACGTAGCTATTACCCTCGAAAACTAAAACTTTTGAAATAGGAAAAGAGCCTTTAATCACATTCTTTACCATGTGCAATCATAAAATAGTCTAATATCTTCATTTTTTCCACATATAGCTATTACCCTCGAAAACTAAAACTTTTGAAATAGGAAAAGAGCCTTTAATCACATTCTTTACCATGTGCAATCATAAAATAGTCTAATATCTTCATTTTTTCCACATACGTAGCTATTACCCTCGAAAACTAAAACTTTTGAAATAGGAAAAGAGCCTTTAATCACATTCTTTACCATGTGCAATCATAAAATAGTCTAATATCTTCATTTTTTCACATACTAGCTATTACCCTCGAAAACTAAAACTTTTGAAATAGGAAAAGAGCCTTTAATCACATTCTTTACCATGTGCAATCATAAAATAGTCTAATATCTTCATTTTTTCCACATACGTAGCTATTACCCCCGAAAACTAAAACTTTTGAAATAGGAAAAGAGCCTTTAATCACATTCTTTACCATGCGCAATCATAAAATAGTCTAATATCTTCATTTTTCCACAGACGTAGCTATTACCCTCGAAAACTAAAACTTTTGAAATAGGAAAAGAGCCTTTAATCACATTCTTTACCATGTGTAATCATAAAATAGTCTAATATCTTCATTTTTTCCACATACGTAGCTATTACCCTCGAAAACTAAAACTTTTGAAATAGGAAAAGAGCCTTTAATCACATTCTTTACCATGTGCAATCATAAAATAGTCTAATATCTTCATTTTTTCCACAGACGTAGCTATTACCCCGAAAACTAAAACTTTTGAAATAGGAAAAGAGCCTTTAATCACATTCTTTACCATGTGCAATCATAAAATAGTCTAATATCTTCATTTTTTCCACAACGTAGCTATTACCCTCGAAAACTAAAACTTTTGAAATAGGAAAAGAGCCTTTAATCACATTCTTTACCATGTGCAATCATAAAATAGTCTAATATCTTCATTTTTTCCACATACGTAGCTATTACCCTCGAAAACTAAAACTTTTGAAATAGGAAAAGAGCCTTTAATCACATTCTTTACCATGTGCAATCATAAAATAGTCTAATATCTTCATTTTTTCCACGGACGTAGCTATTACCCTCGAAAACTAAAACTTTTGAAATAGGAAAAGAGCCTTTAATCACATTCTTTACCATGTGCAATCATAAAATAGTCTAATATCTTCATTTTTTCACATACGTAGCTATTACCCTCGAAAACTAAAACTTTTGAAATAGGAAAAGAGCCTTTAATCACATTCTTTACCATGTGCAATCATAAAATAGTCTAATATCTTCATTTTTTCCACAGACGTAGCTATTACCCTCGAAAACTAAAACTTTTGAAATAGGAAAAGAGCCTTTAATCACATTCTTTACCATGTGCAATCATAAAATAGTCTAATATCTTCATTTTTTCCAACATACGTAGCTATTACCCTCGAAAACTAAAACTTTTGAAATAGGAAAAGAGCCTTTAATCACATTCTTTACCATGTGCAATCATAAAATAGTCTAATATCTTCATTTTTTCCACAGACGTAGCTATTACCCTCGAAAACTAAAACTTTTGAAATAGGAAAAGAGCCTTTAATCACATTCTTTACCATGTGCAATCATAAAATAGTCTAATATCTTCATTTTTCCACATACGTAGCTATTACCCTCGAAAACTAAAACTTTTGAAATAGGAAAAGAGCCTTTAATCACATTCTTTACCATGTGCAATCATAAAATAGTCTAATATCTTCATTTTTTCCAACATACGTAGCTATTACCCTCGAAAACTAAAACTTTTGAAATAGGAAAAGAGCCTTTAATCACATTCTTTACCATGTGCAATCATAAAATAGTCTAATATCTTCATTTTTTCCACAGACGTAGCTATTACCCTCGAAAACTAAAACTTTTGAAATAGGAAAAGAGCCTTTAATCACATTCTTTACCATGTGCAATCATAAAATAGTCTAATATCTTCATTTTTTCCACATACGTAGCTATTACCCTCGAAAACTAAAACTTTTGAAATAGGAAAAGAGCCTTTAATCACATTCTTTACCATGTGCAATCATAAAATAGTCTAATATCTTCATTTTTTCCACATACGTAGCTATTACCCTCGAAAACTAAAACTTTTGAAATAGGAAAAGAGCCTTTAATCACATTCTTTACCATGTGCAATCATAAAATAGTCTAATATCTTCATTTTTTCCACATACATAGCTATTACCCTCGAAAACTAAAACTTTTGAAATAGGAAAAGAGCCTTTAATCACATTCTTTACCATGTGCAATCATAAAATAGTCTAATATCTTCATTTTTTCCAAGAATACGTAGCTATTACCCTCGAAAACTAAAACTTTTGAAATAGGAAAAGAGCCTTTAATCACATTCTTTACCATGTGCAATCATAAAATAGTCTAATATCTTCATTTTTTCCACATACGTAGCTATTACCCTCGAAAACTAAAACTTTTGAAATAGGAAAAGAGCCTTTAATCACATTCTTTACCATGTGCAATCATAAAATAGTCTAATATCTTCATTTTTTCCACATACGTAGCTATTACCCTCGAAAACTAAAACTTTTGAAATAGGAAAAGAGCCTTTAATCACATTCTTTACCATGTGCAATCATAAAATAGTCTAATATCTTCATTTTTCCACATACGTAGCTATTACCCCGAAAACTAAAACTTTTGAAATAGGAAAAGAGCCTTTAATCACATTCTTTACCATGTGCAATCATAAAATAGTCTAATATCTTCATTTTTTCCACATACGTAGCTATTACCCTCGAAAACTAAAACTTTTGAAATAGGAAAAGAGCCTTTAATCACATTCTTTACCATGTGCAATCATAAAATAGTCTAATATCTTCATTTTTTCCAACATACGTAGCTATTACCCTCGAAAACTAAAACTTTTGAAATAGGAAAAGAGCCTTTAATCACATTCTTTACCATGTGCAATCATAAAATAGTCTAATATCTTCATTTTTTCCAACATACGTAGCTATTACCCTCGAAAACTAAAACTTTTGAAATAGGAAAAGAGCCTTTAATCACATTCTTTACCATGTGCAATCATAAAATAGTCTAATATCTTCATTTTTTCCAACATACGTAGCTATTACCCTCAAAACTAAAACTTTTGAAATAGGAAAAGAGCCTTTAATCACATTCTTTACCATGTGCAATCATAAAATAGTCTAATATCTTCATTTTTCCACATACGTAGCTATTACCCTCGAAAACTAAAACTTTTGAAATAGGAAAAGAGCCTTTAATCACATTCTTTACCATGTGCAATCATAAAATAGTCTAATATCTTCATTTTTCCACATACGTAGCTATTACCCTCGAAAACTAAAACTTTTGAAATAGGAAAAGAGCCTTTAATCACATTCTTTACCATGTGCAATCATAAAATAGTCTAATATCTTCATTTTTTCAACATACGTAGCTATTACCCTCGAAAACTAAAACTTTTGAAATAGGAAAAGAGCCTTTAATCACATTCTTTACCATGTGCAATCATAAAATAGTCTAATATCTTCATTTTTCCAACATACGTAGCTATTACCCTCGAAAACTAAAACTTTTGAAATAGGAAAAGAGCCTTTAATCACATTTTTACCATGTGCAATCATAAAATAGTCTAATATCTTCATTTTTCAACATACGTAGCTATTACCCTCGAAAACTAAAACTTTTGAAATAGGAAAAGAGCCTTTAATCACATTCTTTACCATGTGCAATCATAAAATAGTCTAATATCTTCATTTTTTCCACATACGTAGCTATTACCCTCGAAAACTAAAACTTTTGAAATAGGAAAAGAGCCTTTAATCACATTCTTTACCATGTGCAATCATAAAATAGTCTAATATCTTCATTTTTTCCAACATACTAGCTATTACCCTCGAAAACTAAAACTTTTGAAATAGGAAAAGAGCCTTTAATCACATTCTTTACCATGTGCAATCATAAAATAGTCTAATATCTTCATTTTTTCAACATACGTAGCTATTACCCTCGAAAACTAAAACTTTTGAAATAGGAAAAGAGCCTTTAATCACATTCTTTACCATGTGCAATCATAAAATAGTCTAATATCTTCATTTTTTCCAACATACGTAGCTATTACCCTCGAAAACTAAAACTTTTGAAATAGGAAAAGAGCCTTTAATCACATTCTTTACCATGTGCAATCATAAAATAGTCTAATATCTTCATTTTTCCAACATACGTAGCTATTACCCTCGAAAACTAAAACTTTTGAATAGGAAAAGAGCCTTTAATCACATTCTTTACCATGTGCAATCATAAAATAGTCTAATATCTTCATTTTTTCCAACATACGTAGCTATTACCCTCGAAAACTAAAACTTTTGAATAGGAAAAGAGCCTTTAATCACATTCTTTACCATGTGCAATCATAAAATAGTCTAATATCTTCATTTTTCCAACATACGTAGCTATTACCCTCGAAAACTAAAACTTTTGAAATAGGAAAAGAGCCTTTAATCACATTCTTTACCATGTGCAATCATAAAATAGTCTAATATCTTCATTTTTCCAACATACGTAGCTATTACCCTCGAAAACTAAAACTTTTGAAATAGGAAAAGAGCCTTTAATCACATTCTTTACCATGTGCAATCATAAAATATTCTAATATCTTCATTTTTCCAACATACGTAGCTATTACCCTCGAAAACTAAAACTTTTGCCATAGAAAAGAGCCTTTAATCACATTCTTTTATCATGTGCAATATCTTCATTTTTCCAACATACGTAGCTATTACCCTCGAAAACTAAAACTTTTGACATAGGAAAAGAGCCTTTAATCACATTCTTTACCATTTGCAATCATAAAATAGTCTAATATCTTCATTTTTTCAACATACGTAGCTATTACCCTCGAAAACTAAAACTTTTGAAATAGGAAAAGAGCCTTTAAGCACTTTCTTTACCATGTGCAATCATAAAATAGTCTAATATCTTCATTTTTCCAACATACGTAGCTATTACCCTCGAAAACTAAAACTTTTGACATAGGAAAAGAGCCTTTAACACATTCTTTACCATGTGCAATCATAGAATAGTCTAATATCTTCATTTTTCCAACATACGTAGCTATTACCCTCGAAAACTAAAACTTTTGACATAGGAAAAGAGCCTTTAATCACATTCTTTACCACGTGCAATCATAAAATAGTCTAATATCTTCATTTTTCCAACATACGTAGCTATTACCCTCGAAAACTAAAACTTTTGACATAGGAAAAGAGCCTTAAATCACATTCTTTACCATTTGCAATCATAAAATAGTCTAATATCTTCATTTTTTCAACATACGTAGCTATTACCCTCGAAAACTAAAACTTTTGACATAGGAAAAGAGCCTTTAATCACATTCTTTACCATGGGCAATCATAAAATAGTCTAATATCTTCATTTTTCCAACATACGTAGCTATTACCCTCGAAAACTAAAACTTTTGAAATAGGAAAAGAGCCTTAAATCACATTTTTTATCATGTGCAATCATAAAATATTCTAATATCTTCATTTTTCCAACATACGTAGCTATTACCCTCGAAAACTAAAACTTTTGCCATAGAAAAAGAGCCTTTAATCACATTCTTTACCATGTGCAATCATAAAATAGTCTAATATCTTCATTTTTCAACATACTTAGCTATTACCCTCGAAAACTAAAACTTTTGCCATAGGAAAAGAGCCTTTAAGCACATTCTTTACCATGTGCAATCATAAAATAGTCTAATATCTTCATTTTTCCAACATACGTAGCTATTACCCTCGAAAACTAAAACTTTTGAAATAGGAAAAGAGCCTTTAATCACATTCTTTACCATTTGCAATCATAAAATAGTCTAATATCTTCATTTTTTCAACATACGTAGCTATTACCCTCGAGAACTAAAACTTTTGACATAGGAAAAGAGCCTTTAATCACATTCTTTACCATTGGCAATCATAAAATAGTCTAATATCTTCATTTTTCCAACATACGTAGCTATTACCCTCGAAAACTAAAACTTTTGAAATAGGAAAAGAGCCTTAAATCACATTTTTTATCATGTGCAATCATAAAATAGTCTAATATCTTCATTTTTCCAACATACGTAGCTATTACCCTCGAAAACTAAAACTTTTGACATAGGAAAAGAGCCTTTAATCACATTCTTTACCATATGCAATCATAAAATAGTCTAATATCTTCATTTTTCCAACATACGTAGCTATTACCCTCGAAAACGAAAACTTTTGAAATAGGAAAAGAGCATTTAATCACTTTCTTTACCATGTGCAATCATAAAATATTCTAATATCTTCATTTTTCCAACATACGTAGCTATTACCCTCGAAAACTAAAACTTTTGACATAGGAAAAGAGCCTTTAATCACATTCTTTACCATGTGCAATCATAAAATAGTCTAATATCTTCACTTTTTTCAACATACATAGCTATTACCCTCGAAAACTAAAACTTTTGCCATAGAAAAAGAGCCTTTAATCACATTCTTTACCATGTGCAATCATAAAATAGTCTAATATCTTCATTTTTCCAACATACGTAGCTATTACCCTCGAAAACTAAAACTTTTGCCATAGAAAAAGAGCCTTTAATCACATTCTTTACCATGTGCAATCATAAAATAGTCTAATATCTTCATTTTTCCAACATACGTAGCTATTACCCTCGAAAACTAAAACTTTTGACATAGGAAAAGAGCCTTTAATCACATTCTTTACCATTTGCAATCATAAAATAGTCTAATATCTTCATTTTTTCAACATACGTAGCTATTACCCTCGAAAACTAAAACTTTTGCCATAGAAAAAGAGCCTTTAATCACATTCTTTACCATGTGCAATCATAAAATAGTCTAATATCTTCATTTTTCCAACATACGTAGCTATTACCCTCGAAAACTAAAACTTTTGACATAGGAAAAGAGCCTTTAATCACATTCTTTACCATTTGCAATCATAAAATAGTCTAATATCTTCATTTTTTCAACATACGTAGCTATTACCCTCGAAAACTAAAACTTTTGAAATAGGAAAAGAGCCTTCAAGCACTTTCTTTACCATGTGCAATCATAAAATAGTCTAATATCTTCATTTTTCAAACATACGTAGCTATTACCCTCGAAAACTAAAACTTTTGCCATAGAAAAAGAGCCTTTAATCACATTCTTTACCATGTGCAATCATAAAATAGTCTAATATCTTCATTTTTCCAACATACGTAGCTATTACCCTCGAAAACTAAAACTTTTGACATAGGAAAAGAGCCTTTAACCCTTGACAGGTCACTATAAGAACGAATGCCAGGAAAAATCTCCAACGCTTCCCATGTGATCTCTAGGTCAGACTATTGACAAAAAAGCTTTTGTTTGCATGATTTATTCAAAACTGTCAATTTTAGACCACGTTGTAAAAATACAACATTAGCCTCTCAAATATATAAAAAAGGGGCTCTTTCACTTGGTGTAAAAGGCTTTAAAACAATTGCTTTTGGCAGTAAGGCACAGTGGAAGGTCACATTTTTCGCTTTCAAAGGTGGTATATCCTGATTTGCACTCTTTGCAGCGGCTCTGCTTGTCAGTCTTTTTTGGCCAGTGATCAAGTCCATCAGCTTGAGCAGATATTGCCGGTCGGATTCGGTTACGACTTCGAATGGGGCTGGGACTTGCTTCGACATCTGCGGATGGTCTACCACGTTTTAGTTGGGGCATCACACGCGACGAGGCATACAACCCTGCAGCAACTTCAGACCTGAAGGTTCTCAAGATCATCGGTTCGTCTCTCCTTATTGTCAGCGCTTTGACGTCTGACCTGAAAAGAAGCCAGCTATTGCAGACTGTTGTGTCAATAAGCCACCAGAAGATTCTCATATACCATTTTCGTGTCCGAAGATGAGTTCGGCACATCTCCACCAGCATGTCCGCTAAATCTACGCCACCCATATGACGGTTGTACTCATAAACAATGACTGGCCTTGAAACTTCAACCCTGGATTTAACCTTGACGTTCCAGCGTCTGCACGTATCCTGTGGTGTTATTCCTGCATACGTCGAAGCCAAGCAAACCGTGTTGTTATCTAACCATTTCACTACAATAACGCCGGAATGAATGTCAGTCCTGTAATCTGAAGTTCCTCTCTCTCGTTTCTTCATTTCACCATCTGTGAGGAGCGGGCAGCCCTTCAGTCGTGCTTTGTTCAACGTACCAATACAAGGAAATCCTTTGATTTTGAGCAAACTCATTAGTTTCAAGCTTGAAAACCAGTTGTCAAAATAAATCTTGTAGTTCATTTTCTCTGGCAAGGTACTTATCAGACGTAAAACTATGTTGCCTCCAACTCCAAGATCTGGCTCTATGTCATCTTCACCAAGAGTGCCCTTCCCTTGATAAACTTCAAAATCATGTACAAAACCTGACACACCAGCTCTTGTGAAAACTTTTATTCCCCACTTCGTCGGCTTTTTCGGCAGATATTGTCTCAAGTTGCTTCGCCCCTTGAAAGGAATCATTTGCTCGTCAATTGAATGGTGTTCTTCGGGAGTGACTTCAAGAAACTTGGAACAGATATGACCCAGGAAAGGTCGAATCTTGTATAGCTTGTCAAATCCTTGTTCTCCAGGTTTCTTAGCTTTACTGTTGTCGTTGAAGTGAAGAAAACTTTTGATTTTATCAAATCTTTGTCGGCCCATCTTGTCGGCAATTTATGGGTATCTGGTAGCTGCTTCCCAGTGCATTCGATAATAGGGTACTCTTATCACCCCCAATAATAGAATAATGCTCATGAAAACTTTTAGCTCTTCGACAGTGAGGCAGAGGTTGCATCCCTCAGTTTGAAGTGCAAGGAGGCTACTTTGTTCAACTATCAGCTCAAGAAGTTCATCGTCAAAGAATTTTTGGAAGTATTTCAGTGGAGTCTCCAAGATGCCTGGAGCATGGCGAGGCTCTCTTTTCCAAGACAGATCGACTTTTTCTATTTCTACTTTTCTCCAGCCGAATTTTTCTTGGACTTTCAATTTCTTCTTTGATTTTCCAGTACTTGCTGTTGGTTCTGGTTGCTGTTGGTGACTGGAGGGTGGAGTTTCCGACGAGTAATCGTCACTGGGTTCAGTGTTAGCGTCCACGACATCCTTTTCCAAAAAGAAGTGGGGATTGTCCAGTAGAGGCAAATAGTCTTCATCAGGATCATCGACAAGATCTTCTGGAGACAGGAAATCTGGGTCATTGTCATCATCATCGTCGGACAAGTCTGACAACATGTCTTCTGGAATGTCAAAAATATACTTGGCGGCCTCTTCTGCATCAAATTGGCAATTTTGAGCTCGTTTTTTCAGTCTGTCGTAAGATTCTGCCATCTAGAAAGAAAACAACAATTATTTAACTTCTAAAATACAACATAGATTATTCCTATGGATTCGCTGGTCTATAATAGTAACAACCACAAGCCTAAGACAAACAATAAGTTTTGTTTATTATCGCATAAGCATTTTTGGTACACGTTATTTGTTTCACAATTTTGTGCTACGATCGTCCGATGTTGTAGTTTTACAACATGAGGAAATGTATCTTGCTACTGATCCAAATTCTTGCACACTTTGTGAATTTCAACTACAGTAATTTTAAATTGTATATATTTTTTACACATATGACATACAAGGAATCTCCCACCTTTTCATTTTATTTCCAGTTTCTGGCTTTAAAAATTGCTCACCTTTTCATTCGTTTTTCTTATCCTTTGGTTTAGTGACTAACTGCGTAGGCCAGGCGTCACACAGCAGCTCCCCGAAGGCATCAATCGACTGCCATCTTTCAGCAAAATCGAAAGATGTTGCTAAAAGCAATATTTTTTTACGGCAAGATGTCAGTCTAAGCTCAAAGAGTATAGTTTTGTTTTTTTACAACAATTGTCTCTATAGGGTTAATCACATTCTTTACCATGTGCAATCATAAAATTGTCTAATATCTTCATTTTTTCAACATACGTAGCTATTACCCTCGAAAACGAAAACTTTTGAAATAGGAAAAGAGCCTTTAATCACTTTCTTTACCATGTGCAATCATAAAATATTCTAATATCTTCATTTTTCCAACATACGTAGCTATTACCCTCGAAAACTAAAACTTTTGACATAGGAAAAGAGCCTTTAATCACATTCTTTACCATGTGCAATCATAAAATAGTCTAATATCTTCATTTTTTCAACATACGTAGCTATTACCCTCGAAAACTAAAACTTTTGACATAGGAAAAGAGCCTTTAATCACATTCTTTACCATATGCAATCATAAAATAGTCTAATATCTTCATTTTTCCAACATACGTAGCTATTACCCTCGAAAACTAAAACTTTTGACATAGGAAAAGAGCCTTTAATCACATTCTTTACCATGTGCAATCATAAAATAGTCTAATATCTTCATTTTTCCAACATACGTAGCTATTACCCTCGAAAACTAAAACTTTTGACATAGGAAAAGAGCCTTTAATCACATTCTTTACCATGTGCAATCATAAAATAGTCTAATATCTTCATTTTTCCAACATACGTAGCTATTACCCTCGAAAACTAAAACTTTTGACATAGGAAAAGAGCCTTAAATCACATTCTTTACCATTTGCAATAATAAAATAGTCTAATATCTTCATTTTTTCAACATACGTAGCTATTACCCTCGAAAACTAAAACTTTTGACGTAGGAAAAGAGCCTTTAATCACATTCTTTACCATGGGCAATCATAAAATAGTCTAATATCTTCATTTTTCCGACATACGTAGCTATTACCCTCGAAAATTAAAACTTTTGAAATAAGAAAAGAGCCTTAAATCACATTTTTTATCATGTGCAATCATAAAATATTCTAATATCTTCATTTTTCCAACATACGTAGCTATTACCCTCGAAAACTAAAACTTTTGCCATAGAAAAAGAGCCTTTAATCACATTCTTTACCATGTGCAATCATAAAATAGTCTAATATCTTCATTTTTCCAACATACGTAGCTATTACCCTCGAAAACTAAAACTTTTGACATATGAAAAGAGCCTTTAATCACATTCTTTACCATGTGAAATCATAAAATAGTCTAATATCTTCATTTTTCCAACATACGTAGCTATTACCCTCGAAAACTAAAACTTTTGACATATGAAAAGAGCCTTTAATCACATTCTTTACCATTTGCAATCATAAAATAGTCTAATATCTTCATTTTTTCAACATACTTAGCTATTACCCTCGAAAACTAAAACTTTTGCCATAGGAAAAGAGCCTTTAAGCACATTCTTTACCATTTGCAATCATAAAATAGTCTAATATCTTCATTTTTCAAACATACGTAGCTATTACCCTCGAAAACTAAAACTTTTGAAATAGGAAAAGAGCCTTTAATCACATTCTTTACCATTTGCAATCATAAAATAGTCTAATATCTTCATTTTTTCAACATACGTAGCTATTACCCTCGAAAACTAAAACTTTTGACATAGGAAAAGAGCCTTTAATCACATTCTTTACCATGTGCAATCATAAAATAGTCTAATATCTTCATTTTTCCAACATACGTAGCTATTACCCTCGAAAACGAAAACTTTTGAAATAGGAAAAGAGCCTTTAATCACATTCTTTACCATGTGTAATCATAAAATATTCTAATATCTTCATTTTTCCAACATACGTAGCTATTAGCCTCGAAAACTAAAACTTTTGACATAGGAAAAGAGCCTTTAATCACATTCTTTACCATGTGCAATCATAAAATAGTCTAATATCTTCATTTTTTCAACATACGTAGCTATTACCCTCGAAAACTAAAACTTTTGACATAGGAAAAGAGCCTTTAATCACATTCTTTACCATGTGCAATCATAAAATAGTCTAATATCTTCATTTTTCCAACATACGTAGCTATTACCCTCGAAAACGAAAACTTCTGAAATGGGAAAAGAGCCTTTAATCACTTTCTTTACCATGTGCAATCATAAAATAGTCTAATATCTTCATTTTTCCAACATACGTAGCTATTACCCTCGAAAACTAAAACTTTTGACATAGAAAAAGAGCCTTTAATCACATTCGTTACCATTTGCAATTATAAAATAGTCTAATATCTTCATTTTTTCAACATACGTAGCTATTACCCTCGAAAACTAAAACTTTTGACATAGGAAAAGAGCCTTAAATCACATTCTTTACCATTTGCAATCATAAAATAGTCTAATATCTTCATTTTTTCAACATACGTAGCTATTACCCTCGAAAACTAAAACTTTTGACATAGGAAAAGAGCCTTTAATCACATTCTTTACCATGTGCAATCATAAAATAGTCTAATATCTTCATTTTTCCAACATACGTAGCTATTACCCTCGAAAACTAAAACTTTTGCCATAGGAAAAGAGCCTTTAAGCACATTCTTTACCATGTGCAATCATAAAATAGTGTAAGATCTTCATTTTTCCAACATACGTAGCTATTACCCTCGAAAACTAAAACTTTTGAAATAGGAAAAGAGCCTTGAATCACATTCTTTACCATTTGCAATCATAAAATAGTCTAATATCTTCATTTTTTCAACATACGTAGCTATTACCCTCGAAAACTAAAACTTTTGACATAGTAAAAGAGCCTTTAATCACATTCTTTACCATTTGCAATCATAAAATTGTCTAATATCTTCATTTTTTCAACATACGTAGCTATTACCCTCGAAAACTAAAACTTTTGAAATAGGAAAAGAGCCTTTAATCACTTTCTTTACCATGTGCAATCATAAAATAGTCTAATATCTTCATTTTTCCAACATACGTAGCTATTACCCTCGAAAACTAAAACTTTTGACATATGAAAAGAGCCTTTAATCACATTCTTTACCATTTGCAATCATAAAATAGTCTAATATCTTCATTTTTCAACATACGTAGCTATTACCCTCGAAAACTAAAACTTTTGACATAGGAAAAGAGCCTTTAATCACATTCTTTACCATTTGCAATCATAAAATAGTCTATTATCTTCATTTTTTCAACATACGTAGCTATTACCCTCGAAAACTAAAACTTTTGAAATAGGAAAAGAGCCTTTAAGCACTTTCTTTACCATGTGCAATCATAAAATAGTCTAATATCTTCATTTTTCCAACATACGTAGCTATTACCCTCGAAAACTAAAACTTTTGACATAGGAAAAGAGCCTTTAATCACATTCTTTACCATGTGCAATCATAAAATAGTCTAATATCTTCATTTTTTCAACATACGTAGCTATTACCCTCGAAAACTAAAACTTTTAACATAGGAAAAGAGCCTTTAATCACATTCTTTACCATTTGCAATCATAAAATAGTCTAATATCTTCATTTTTTCAACATACGTAGCTATTACCCTCGAAAACTAAAACTTTTGAAATAGGAAAAGAGCCTTTAAGCACATTCTTTACCATGTGCAATCATAAAATAGTCTAATATCTTCATTTTTTCAACATACGTAGCTATTACCCTCGAAAACTAAAACTTTTGAAATAGGAAAAGAGCCTTTAAGCACTTTCTTTACCATGTGCAATCATAAAATAGTCTAATATCTTCATTTTTCCAACATACGTAGCTATTACCCTCGAAAACTAAAACTTTTGACATAGGAAAAGAGCCTTTAATCACATTCTTTACCATGTGCAATCATAAAATAGTCTAATATCTTCATTTTTTAACATACGTAGCTATTACCCTCGAAAACTAAAACTTTTGACATAGGAAAAGAGCCTTTAATCACATTCTTTACCATGTGCAATCATAAAATAGTCTAATATCTTCATTTTTCCAACATACGTAGCTATTACCCTCGAAAACTAAAACTTTTGAAATAGGAAAAGAGCCTTTAATCACATTCTTTACCATGTGCAATCATAAAATATTCTAATATCTTCATTTTTCCAACATACGTAGCTATTACCCTCGAAAACTAAAACTTTTGACATAGGAAAAGAGCCTTTAATCACATTCTTTACCATATGTAATCATAAAATAGTCTAATATCTTCATTTTTTCAACATACATAGCTATTACCCTCGAAAACGAAAACTTTTGACATAGAAAAAGAGCCTTTAATCACATTCTTTACCATTTGCAATCATAAAATAGTCTAATATCTTCATTTTTTCAACATACGTAGCTATTACCCTCGAAAACTAAAACTTTTGACATAGGAAAAGAGCCTTTAATCACATTCTTTACCATTTGCAATCATAAAATAGTCTAATATCTTCATTTTTCAAACATACGTAGCTATTACCCTCGAAAACTAAAACTTTTGAAATAGGAAAAGAGCCTTTAATCACATTCTTTACCATTTGCAATCATAAAATAGTCTAATATCTTCATTTTTTCAACATACGTAGCTATTACCCTCGAAAACTAAAACTTTTGACATAGGAAAAGAGCCTTTAATCACATTCTTTACCATGGGCAATCATAAAATAGTCTAATATCTTCATTTTTCCAACATACGTAGCTATTACCCTCGAAAACTAAAACTTTTGAAATAGGAAAAGAGCCTTAAATCACATTTTTTATCATGTGCAATCATAAAATATTCTAATATCTTCATTTTTCCAACATACGTAGCTATTACCCTCGAAAACTAAAACTTTTGCCATAGGAAAAGAGCCTTTAATCACATTCTTTACCATGTGCAATCATAAAATAGTCTAATATCTTCATTTTTCCAACATACGTAGCTATTACCCTCGAAAACTAAAACTTTTGCCATAGGAAAAGAGCCTTAAATCACATTTTTTATCATGTGCACTTCATTTTTCCAACATACGTAGCTATTACCCTCGAAAACTAAAACTTTTGACATAGGAAAAGAGCCTTTAATCACATTCTTTACCATTTGCAATCATAAAATAGTCTAATATCTTCATTTTTTCAACATACGTAGCTATTACCCTCGAAAACTAAAACTTTTGACATAGGAAAAGAGCCTTTAATCACATTCTTTACCATGGGCAATCATAAAATAGTCTAATATCTTCATTTTTCCAACATACGTAGCTATTACCCTCGAAAACTAAAACTTTTGAAATAGGAAAAGAGCCTTTAAATCACATTCTTTACCATGTGCAATCATAAAATAGTCTAATATCTTCATTTTTCCAACATACGTAGCTATTACCCTCGAAAACTAAAACTTTTGCCATAGGAAAAGAGCCTTTAATCACATTCTTTACCATGTGCAATCATAAAATAGTCTAATATCTTCATTTTTCCAACATACGTAGCTATTACCCTCGAAAACTAAAACTTTTGCCATAGGAAAAGAGCCTTTAAGCACATTCTTTACCATGTGCAATCATAAAATAGTCTAATATCTTCATTTTTCCAACATACGTAGCTATTACCCTCGAAAACTAAAACTTTTGAAATAGGAAAAGAGCCTTTAATCACATTCTTTACCATTTGCAATCATAAAATAGTCTAATATCTTCATTTTTCCAACATACGTAGCTATTACCCTCGAAAACTAAAACTTTTGAAATAGGAAAAGAGCCTTTAATCACATTCTTTACCATTGCAATCATAAAATAGTCTAATATCTTCATTTTTCCAACATACGTAGCTATTACCCTCGAAAACTAAAACTTTTGAAATAGGAAAAGAGCCTTTAATCACATTCTTTACCATGTGCAATCATAAAATAGTCTAATATCTTCATTTTTCCAACATACGTAGCTATTACCCTCGAAAACTAAAACTTTTGACATAGGAAAAGAGCCTTTAATCACATTCTTTACCATGTGCAATCATAAAATAGTCTAATATCTTCATTTTTCCAACATACGTAGCTATTACCCTCGAAAAAAACTTTTGAAATAGGAAAAGAGCCTTTAATCACATTCTTTACCATGTGCAATCATAAAACAGTCTAATATCTTCATTTTTCCAACATACGTAGCTATTACCCTCGAAAACTAAAACTTTTGACATAGGAAAAGAGCCTTTAATCACATTCTTTACCATTTGCAATCATAAAATAGTCTAATATCTTCATTTTTTCAACATACGTAGCTATTACCCTCGAAAACTAAAACTTTTGCCATAGAAAAAGAGCCTTTAATCACATTCTTTACCATGTGCAATCATAAAATAGTCTAATATCTTCATTTTTCCAACATACGTAGCTATTACCCTCGAAAACTAAAACTTTTGCCATAGGAAAAGAGCCTTTAATCACATTCTTTACCATGTGCAATCATAAAATAGTCTAATATCTTCATTTTTCCAACATACGTAGCTATTACCCTCGAAAACTAAAACTTTTGACATAGGAAAAGAGCCTTTAATCACATTCTTTACCATGTGCAATCATAAAATAGTCTAATATCTTCATTTTTACAACATACGTAGCTATTACCCTCGAAAACTAAAACTTTTGCCATAGAAAAAGAGCCTTTAATCACATTCTTTACCATGTGCAATCATAAAATAGTCTAATATCTTCATTTTTCCAACATACGTAGCTATTACCCTCGAAAACTAAAACTTTTGACATAGGAAAAGAGCCTTTAACCCTTGACAGGTCACTATAAGAACGAATGCCAGGAAAAATCTCCAACGCTTCCCATGTGATCTCTAGGTCAGACTATTGACAAAAAAGCTTTTGTTTGCATGATTTATTCAAAACTGTCAATTTTAGACCACGTTGTAAAAATACAACATTAGCCTCTCAAATATATAAAAAAGGGGCTCTTTCACTTGGTGTAAAAGGCTTTAAAACAATTGCTTTTGGCAGTAAGGCACAGTGGAAGGTCACATTTTTCGCATTCAAAGGTGGTATATCCTGATTTGCACTCTTTGCAGCGGCTCTGCTTGTCAGTCTTTTTTGGCCAGTGATCAAGTCCATCAGCTTGAGCAGATATTGCCGGTCGGATTCGGTTACGACTTCGAATGGGGCTGGGACTTGCTTCGACATCTGCGGATGGTCTACCACGTTTTAGTTGGGGCATCACACGCGCCGAGGCATACAACCCTGCAGCAACTTCAGACCTGAAGGTTCTCAAGATCATCGGTTCGTCTCTCCTTATTGTCAGCGCTTTGACGTCTGACCTGAAAAGAAGCCAGCTATTGCAGACTGTTGTGTCAATAAGCCACCAGAAGATTCTCATATACCATTTTCGTGTCCGAAGATGAGTTCGGCACATCTCCACCAGCATGTCCGCTAAATCTACGCCACCCATATGACGGTTGTACTCATAAACAATGGCTGGCCTTGAAACTTCAACCCTGGATTTATCCTTGACGTTCCAGCGTCTGCACGTATCCTGTGGTGTTATTCCTGCATACGTCGAAGCCAAGCAAACCGTGTTGTTATCTAACCATTTCACTACAATAACGCCGGAATGAATGTCAGTCCTGTAATCTGAAGTTCCTCTCTCTCGTTTCTTCATTTCACCATCTGTGAGGAGCGGGCAGCCCTTCAGTCGTGCTTTGTTCAACGTACCAATACAAGGAAATCCTTTGATTTTGAGCAAACTCATTAGTTTCAAGCTTGAAAACCAGTTGTCAAAATAAATCTTGTAGTTCATTTTCTCTGGCAAGGTACTTATCAGACGTAAAACTATGTTGCCTCCAACTCCAAGATCTGGCTCTATGTCATCTTCACCAAGAGTGCCCTTCCCTTGATAAACTTCAAAATCATGTACAAAACCTGACACACCAGCTCTTGTGAAAACTTTTATTCCCCACTTCGTCGGCTTTTTCGGCAGATATTGTCTCAAGTTGCTTCGCCCCTTGAAAGGAATCATTTGCTCGTCAATTGAATGGTGTTCTTCGGGAGTGACTTCAAGAAACTTGGAACAGATATGACCCAGGAAAGGTCGAATCTTGTATAGCTTGTCAAATCCTTGTTCTCCAGGTTTCTTAGCTTTACTGTTGTCGTTGAAGTGAAGAAAACTTTTGATTTTATCAAATCTTTGTCGGCCCATCTTGTCGGCAATTTATGGGTATCTGGTAGCTGCTTCCCAGTGCATTCGATAATAGGGTACTCTTATCACCCCCAATAATAGAATAATGCTCATGAAAACTTTTAGCTCTTCGACAGTGAGGCAGAGGTTGCATCCCTCAGTTTGAAGTGCAAGGAGGCTACTTTGTTCAACTATCAGCTCAAGAAGTTCATCGTCAAAGAATTTTTGGAAGTATTTCAGTGGAGTCTCCAAGATGCCTGGAGCATGGCGAGGCTCTCCTTTCCAAGACAGATCGACTTTTTCTATTTCTACTTTTCTCCAGCCGAATTTTTCTTGGACTTTCAATTTCTTCTTTGATTTTCCAGTACTTGCTGTTGGTTCTGGTTGCTGTTGGTGACTGGAGGGTGGAGTTTCCGACGAGTAATCGTCACTGGGTTCAGTGTTAGCGTCCACGACATCCTTTTCCAAAAAGAAGTGGGGATTGTCCAGTAGAGGCAAATAGTCTTCATCAGGATCATCGACAAGATCTTCTGGAGACAGGAAATCTGGGTCATTGTCATCATCATCGTCGGACAAGTCTGACAACATGTCTTCTGGAATGTCAAAAATATACTTGGCGGCCTCTTCTGCATCAAATTGGCAATTTTGAGCTCGTTTTTTCAGTCTGTCGTAAGATTCTGCCATCTAGAAAGAAAACAACAATTATTTAACTTCTAAAATACAACATAGATTATTCCTATGGATTCGCTGGTCTATAATAGTAACAACCACAAGCCTAAGACAAACAATAAGTTTTGTTTATTATCGCATAAGCATTTTTGGTACACGTTATTTGTTTCACAATTTTGTGCTACGATCGTCCGATGTTGTAGTTTTACAACATGAGGAAATGTATCTTGCTACTGATCCAAATTCTTGCACACTTTGTGAATTTCAACTACAGTAATTTTAAATTGTATATATTTTTTACACATATGACATACAAGGAATCTCCCACCTTTTCATTTTATTTCCAGTTTCTGGCTTTAAAAATTGCTCACCTTTTCATTCGTTTTTCTTATCCTTTGGTTTAGTGACTAACTGCGTAGGCCAGGCGTCACACAGCAGCTCCCCGAAGGCATCAATCGACTGCCATCTTTCAGCAAAATCGAAAGATGTTGCTAAAAGCAATATTTTTTTACGGCAAGATGTCAGTCTAAGCTCAAAGAGTATAGTTTTGTTTTTTTACAACAATTGTCTCTATAGGGTTAATCACATTCTTTACCATGTGCAATCATAAAATTGTCTAATATCTTCATTTTTTCAACATACGTAGCTATTACCCTCGAAAACGAAAACTTTTGAAATAGGAAAAGAGCCTTTAATCACTTTCTTTACCATGTGCAATCATAAAATATTCTAATATCTTCATTTTTCCAACATACGTAGCTATTACCCTCGAAAACTAAAACTTTTGACATAGGAAAAGAGCCTTTAATCACATTCTTTACCATGTGCAATCATAAAATAGTCTAATATCTTCATTTTTTCAACATACGTAGCTATTACCCTCGAAAACTAAAACTTTTGACATAGGAAAAGAGCCTTTAATCACATTCTTTACCATATGCAATCATAAAATAGTCTAATATCTTCATTTTTCCAACATACGTAGCTATTACCCTCGAAAACTAAAACTTTTGACATAGGAAAAGAGCCTTTAATCACATTCTTTACCATGTGCAATCATAAAATAGTCTAATATCTTCATTTTTCCAACATACGTAGCTATTACCCTCGAAAACTAAAACTTTTGACATAGGAAAAGAGCCTTTAATCACATTCTTTACCATGTGCAATCATAAAATAGTCTAATATCTTCATTTTTCCAACATACGTAGCTATTACCCTCGAAAACTAAAACTTTTGACATAGGAAAAGAGCCTTAAATCACATTCTTTACCATTTGCAATAATAAAATAGTCTAATATCTTCATTTTTTCAACATACGTAGCTATTACCCTCGAAAACTAAAACTTTTGACGTAGGAAAAGAGCCTTTAATCACATTCTTTACCATGGGCAATCATAAAATAGTCTAATATCTTCATTTTTCCGACATACGTAGCTATTACCCTCGAAAACTAAAACTTTTGAAATAAGAAAAGAGCCTTAAATCACATTTTTTATCATGTGCAATCATAAAATATTCTAATATCTTCATTTTTCCAACATACGTAGCTATTACCCTCGAAAACTAAAACTTTTGCCATAGAAAAAGAGCCTTTAATCACATTCTTTACCATGTGCAATCATAAAATAGTCTAATATCTTCATTTTTCCAACATACGTAGCTATTACCCTCGAAAACTAAAACTTTTGACATATGAAAAGAGCCTTTAATCACATTCTTTACCATGTGCAATCATAAAATAGTCTAATATCTTCATTTTTCCAACATACGTAGCTATTACCCTCGAAAACTAAAACTTTTGACATATGAAAAGAGCCTTTAATCACATTCTTTACCATTTGCAATCATAAAATAGTCTAATATCTTCATTTTTTCAACATACTTAGCTATTACCCTCGAAAACTAAAACTTTTGCCATAGGAAAAGAGCCTTTAAGCACATTCTTTACCATTTGCAATCATAAAATAGTCTAATATCTTCATTTTTCAAACATACGTAGCTATTACCCTCGAAAACTAAAACTTTTGAAATAGGAAAAGAGCCTTTAATCACATTCTTTACCATTTGCAATCATAAAATAGTCTAATATCTTCATTTTTTCAACATACGTAGCTATTACCCTCGAAAACTAAAACTTTTGACATAGGAAAAGAGCCTTTAATCACATTCTTTACCATGTGCAATCATAAAATAGTCTAATATCTTCATTTTTCCAACATACGTAGCTATTACCCTC
>NW_027064871.1:0-24168 GCF_032884065.1 Artemia franciscana
GGAAAAGAGCCTTTAATCACATTCTTTACCATGTGCAATCATAAAATAGTCTAATATCTTCATTTTTTCAACATAGGTAGCTATTACCCTCGAAAACTAAAACTTTTGACATAGGAAAAGAGTCTTTAATCACATTCTTTACCATTTGCAATCATAAAATAGTCTAATATCTTCATTTTTTCAACATACGTAGCTATTACCCTCGAAAACTAAAACTTTTGACATAGGAAAAGAGCCTTTAATCACATTCTTTACCATTTGCAATCATAAAATAGTCTAATATCTTCATTTTTTCAACATACGTAGCTATTACCCTCGAAAACTAAAACTTTTGAAATAGGAAAAGAGCCTTTAATCACATTCTTTACCATTTGCAATCATAAAATAGTCTAATATCTTCATTTTTTCAACATACGTAGCTATTACCGTCGAAAACTAAAACTTTTGAAATACGAAAAGAGCCTTTAATCACATTCTTTACCATTTGAAATCATAAAATAGTCTAATATCTTCATTTTTTCAACATACGTAGCTATTACCCTCGAAAACTAAAACTTTTGAAATAGGAAAAGAGCCTTTAATCACATTCTTTACCATTTGCAATCATAAAATTGTCTAATATCTTCATTTTTTTTCAACATACATAGCTATTACCCTCGAAAACTAAAACTTTTGAAATAGGAAAAGAGCCTTTAATCACATTCTTTACCATTTGCAATCATAAAATAGTCTAATATCTTCATTTTTTCCACAGACCTAGCTATTACCCTCGAAAACTAATACTTTTGAAATAGGAAAACAGCCTTTAATCACATTCTTTACCATGTGCAATCATAAAATTGTCTAATATCTTCATTTTTTCAACATACGTAGCTCTTACCCTCGAAAACTAAAACTTTTGAAATAGGAAAAGAGCCTTTAATCACATTCTTTACCATGTGCAATCATAAAATAGTCTAATATCTTCATTTTTTCAACATACGTAGCTATTACCCTCGAAAACTAAAACTTTTGACATAGGAAAAGAGCCTTTAATCACATTCTTTACCATTTGCAATCATAAAATAGTCTAATATCTTCATTTTTTCAACATACGTAGCTATTACCCTCGAAAACTAAAACTTTTGAAATAGGAAAAGAGCCTTTAATCACATTCTTTACCATTTGCAATCATAAAATAGTCCAATATCTTCATTTTTTTAACATACGTAGCTATTACCCTCGAAAACTAAAACTTTTTAAATAGGAAAAGAGCCTTTAATCACATTCTTTACCATGTGCAATCATAAAATAGTCTAATATCTTCATTTTTTCAACATACGTAGCTATTACCCTCGAAAACTAAAACTTTTGACATAGGAAAAGAGTCTTTAATCACATTCTTTACCATTTGCAATCATAAAATAGTCTAATGTCTTCATTTTTTCAACATACGTAGCTATTACCCTCGATGACTAAAACTTTTGACATAGGAAAAGAGCCTTTAATCACATTCTTTACCATTTGCAATCATAAAATAGTCTAATATCTTCATTTTTTCAACATACGTAGCTATTACCCTCGAAAACCAAAACTTTTGAAATACGAAAAGAGCCTTTAATCACATTCTTTACCATTTGAAATCATAAAATAGTCTAATATCTTCATTTTTTCAACATACGTAGCTATTACCCTCGAAAACTAAAACTTTTGAAATAGGAAAAGAGCCTTTAATCACATTCTTTACCATGTGCAATCATAAAATTGTCTAATATCTTCATTTTTTCAACATACGTAGCTATTACCCTCGAAAACTAAAACTTTTGAAATAGGAAAAGAGCCTTTAATCACATTCTTTACCATGTGCAATCATAAAATAGTCTAATATCTTCATTTTTTCAACATACGTAGCTATTACCCTCGAAAAGTAGAACTTTTGACATAGGAAAAGAGCCTTTAATCAAATTCTTTACCATTTGCAATCATAAAATAGTCTAATATCTTCATTTTTTCAACATACGTAGCTATTACCCTCGAAAACTAAAACTTTTGAAATAGGAAAAGAGCCTTTAATCACATTCTTTACCATGTGCAATCATAAAATTGTCTAATATCTTCATTTTTTCAACATACGTAGCTATTACCCTCGAAAACTAAAACTTTTGAAATAGGAAAAGAGCCTTTAATCACATTCTTTACCATTTGCAATCATAAAATAGTCTAATATCTTCATTTTTTCAACATATGTAGCTATTACCCTCGAAAACTAAAACTTTTGACATAGGAAAAGAGCCTTTAATCACATTCTTTACCATGTGCAATCATAAAATAGTAAAATATCTTCATTTTTTCCACAGACATAGCTATTAGCCTCGAAAATTAAAACTTTTGAAATACTAAAAGAGCCTTTAATCACATTCTTTACCATTTGCAATCATAAAATAGTCTAATATCTTCCTTTTTTTCAACATATGTAGCTCTTACCCCCGAAAACTAAAACTTTTGAAATAGGAAAAGAGCCTTTAATCACATTCTTACCATTTGCAATCATAAAATAGTCTAATATCTTCATTTTTTCAACATACGTAGCTATTACTCTCGAAAACTAAAACTTTTGACATAGGAAAAGAGCCTTCAACATTTTCCACAGACATAGCTATTACCCTCGAAAACTAAAACTTTTGAAATAGGAAAAGAGCCTTTAATCACATTCTTTACCATTTGCAATCATAAAATAGTCTAATATCTTCATTTTTTCAACATACGTAGCTATTACCCTCGAAAACTAAAACTTTTGACATAGGAAAAGAGCCTTTAATCACATTCTTTACCATTTGCAATCATAAAATAGTCTAATATCTTCATTTTTTCAACATACGTAGCTATTACCCTCGAAAACTAAAACTTTTGAAATAGGAAAAGAGCCTTTAATCACATTCTTTACCATGTGCAATCATAAAATTGTCTAATATCTTCATTTTTTCAACATACGTAGCTATTACCCTCGAAAACTAAAACTTTTGAAATTGGAAAAGAGCCTTTAATCACATTCTTTACCATTTGCAATAATAAAATAGTCTAATATCTTCATTTTTTCAACATACGTAGCTATTACCCTGGAAAACTAAAACTTTTGTCATAGGAAAAGAGCCTTTAATCACATTCTTTACCATTTGCAATCATAAATAGTCTAATATCTTCATTTTTCAACATACGTAGCTATTACCCTCGAAAACTAAAACTTTTGAAATAGGAAAAGAGCCTTTAATCACATTATTTACCATTTGCAATAATAAAATAGTCTAATATCTTCATTTTTTCAACATACGTAGCTATTACCCTCGAAAAATAAAACTTTTGAAATAGGAAAAGAGCCTTTAATCACATTCTTTACCATTTGCAATCATAAAATAGTCTAATATCTTCATTTTTTCGACATACATAGCTATTACCCTCGAAAACTAAAACTTTTGAAATAGAAAAAGAGCCTTTAATCACATTCTTTACCATGTGCAATCATAAAATTGTCTAATATCTTCATTTTTTCCACTGACAAAGCTATTACCCTCGAAAACTAAAACTTTTGACATAGGAAAAGAGCCTTTAATCACATTCTTTACCATTTGCAATCATAAAATAGTCTAATATCTTCATTTTTTCAACATACGTAGCTATTACCCTCGAAAACTAAAACTTTTGAAATAGGAAAAGAGCCTTTAATCACATTCTTTACCACGTGCAATGATAAAATAGTCTAATATCTTTATTTTTTCAACATATGTAGCTATTACCCTCAAAAACTAAAACTTTTGACATAGGAAAAGAGCCTTTAATCACATTCTTTACCATTTGCAATCATAAAATAGTCTAATATCTTCATTTTTTCAACATACGTAGCTATTACCCTCAAAAACTAAAACTTTTGGAATAGGAAAAGAGCCTTTAATCACATTCTTTACCATGTGCAATCATAAAATTGTCTAATATCTTCATTTTTTCAACATACGTAGCTATTACCCTCGAAAACTAAAACTTTTGAAATAGGAAAAGAGCCTTTAATCACATTCTTTACCATGTGCAATCATAAAATAGTCTAATATCTTCATTTTTTCAACATACGTAGCTATTACCCTCGAAAAGTAGAACTTTTGACATAGGAAAAGAGCCTTTAATCAAATTCTTTACCATTTGCAATCATAAAATAGTCTAATATCTTCATTTTTTCAACATACGTAGCTATTACCCTCGAAAACTAAAACTTTTGAAATAGGAAAAGAGCCTTTAATCACATTCTTTACCATGTGCAATCATAAAATTGTCTAATATCTTCATTTTTTCAACATACGTAGCTATTACCCTCGAAAACTAAAACTTTTGAAATAGGAAAAGAGCCTTTAATCACATTCTTTACCATTTGCAATCATAAAATAGTCTAATATCTTCATTTTTTCAACATATGTAGCTATTACCCTCGAAAACTAAAACTTTTGACATAGGAAAAGAGCCTTTAATCACATTCTTTACCATGTGCAATCATAAAATAGTAAAATATCTTCATTTTTTCCACAGACATAGCTATTAGCCTCGAAAATTAAAACTTTTGAAATACTAAAAGAGCCTTTAATCACATTCTTTACCATTTGCAATCATAAAATAGTCTAATATCTTCCTTTTTTTCAACATATGTAGCTCTTACCCCCGAAAACTAAAACTTTTGAAATAGGAAAAGAGCCTTTAATCACATTCTTACCATTTGCAATCATAAAATAGTCTAATATCTTCATTTTTTCAACATACGTAGCTATTACTCTCGAAAACTAAAACTTTTGACATAGGAAAAGAGGCTTCAACATTTTCCACAGACATAGCTATTACCCTCGAAAACTAAAACTTTTGAAATAGGAAAAGAGCCTTTAATCACATTCTTTACCATTTGCAATCATAAAATAGTCTAATATCTTCATTTTTTCAACATACGTAGCTATTACCCTCGAAAACTAAAACTTTTGACATAGGAAAAGAGCCTTTGATCACATTCTTTACCATTTGCAATCATAAAATAGTCTAATATCTTCATTTTTTCAACATACGTAGCTATTACCCTCGAAAACTAAAACTTTTGAAATAGGAAAAGAGCCTTTAATCACATTCTTTACCATGTGCAATCATAAAATTGTCTAATATCTTCATTTTTTCAACATACGTAGCTATTACCCTCGAAAACTAAAACTTTTGAAATTGGAAAAGAGCCTTTAATCACATTCTTTACCATTTGCAATCATAAAATAGTCTAATATCTTCATTTTTTCAACATACGTAGCTATTACCCTGGAAAACTAAAACTTTTGACATAGGAAAAGAGCCTTTAATCACATTCTTTACCATTTGCAATCATAAATAGTCTAATATCTTCATTTTTCAACATACGTAGCTATTACCCTCGAAAACTAAAACTTTTGAAATAGGAAAAGAGCCTTTAATCACATTATTTACCATTTGCAATAATAAAATAGTCTAATATCTTCATTTTTTCAACATACGTAGCTATTACCCTCGAAAAATAGAACTTTTGAAATAGGAAAAGAGCCTTTAATCACATTCTTTACCATTTGCAATCATAAAATAGTCTAATATCTTCATTTTTTCGACATACATAGCTATTACCCTCGAAAACTAAAACTTTTGAAATAGAAAAAGAGCCTTTAATCACATTCTTTACCATGTGCAATCATAAAATTGTCTAATATCTTCATTTTTTCCACTGACAAAGCTATTACCCTCGAAAACTAAAACTTTTGACATAGGAAAAGAGCCTTTAATCACATTCTTTACCATTTGCAATCATAAAATAGTCTAATATCTTCATTTTTTCAACATACGTAGCTATTACCCTCGAAAACTAAAACTTTTGAAATAGGAAAAGAGCCTTTAATCACATTCTTTACCACGTGCAATGATAAAATAGTCTAATATCTTTATTTTTTCAACATATGTAGCTATTACCCTCAAAAACTAAAACTTTTGACATAGGAAAAGAGCCTTTAATCACATTCTTTACCATTTGCAATCATAAAATAGTCTAATATCTTCATTTTTTCAACATACGTAGCTATTACCCTCAAAAACTAAAACTTTTGGAATAGGAAAAGAGCCTTTAATCACATTCTTTACCATGTGCAATCATAAAATTGTCTAATATCTTCATTTTTTCAACATACGTAGCTATTACCCTCGAAAACTAAAACTTTTGAAATAGGAAAAGAGCCTTTAATCACATTCTTTACCATGTGCAATCATAAAATAGTCTAATATCTTCATTTTTTCAACATACGTAGCTATTACCCTCGAAAAGTAGAACTTTTGACATAGGAAAAGAGCCTTTAATCAAATTCTTTACCATTTGCAATCATAAAATAGTCTAATATCTTCATTTTTTCAACATACGTAGCTATTACCCTCGAAAACTAAAACTTTTGAAATAGGAAAAGAGCCTTTAATCACATTCTTTACCATGTGCAATCATAAAATTGTCTAATATCTTCATTTTTTCAACATACGTAGCTATTACCCTCGAAAACTAAAACTTTTGAAATAGGAAAAGAGCCTTTAATCACATTCTTTACCATTTGCAATCATAAAATAGTCTAATATCTTCATTTTTTCAACATATGTAGCTATTACCCTCGAAAACTAAAACTTTTGACATAGGAAAAGAGCCTTTAATCACATTCTTTACCATGTGCAATCATAAAATAGTAAAATATCTTCATTTTTTCCACAGACATAGCTATTAGCCTCGAAAATTAAAACTTTTGAAATACTAAAAGAGCCTTTAATCACATTCTTTACCATTTGCAATCATAAAATAGTCTAATATCTTCCTTTTTTTCAACATATGTAGCTCTTACCCCCGAAAACTAAAACTTTTGAAATAGGAAAAGAGCCTTTAATCACATTCTTACCATTTGCAATCATAAAATAGTCTAATATCTTCATTTTTTCAACATACGTAGCTATTACTCTCGAAAACTAAAACTTTTGACATAGGAAAAGAGCCTTCAACATTTTCCACAGACATAGCTATTACCCTCGAAAACTAAAACTTTTGAAATAGGAAAAGAGCCTTTAATCACATTCTTTACCATTTGCAATCATAAAATAGTCTAATATCTTCATTTTTTCAACATACGTAGCTATTACCCTCGAAAACTAAAACTTTTGACATAGGAAAAGAGCCTTTAATCACATTCTTTACCATTTGCAATCATAAAATAGTCTAATATCTTCATTTTTTCAACATACGTAGCTATTACCCTCGAAAACTAAAACTTTTGAAATAGGAAAAGAGCCTTTAATCACATTCTTTACCATGTGCAATCATAAAATTGTCTAATATCCTCATTTTTTCAACATACTTAGCTATTACCCTCGAAAACTAAAACTTTTGAAATTGGAAAAGAGCCTTTAATCACATTCTTTACCATTCGCAATCATAAAATAGTCTAATATCTTCATTTTTTCAACATACGTAGCTATTACCCTGGAAAACTAAAACTTTTGACATAGGAAAAGAGCCTTTAATCACATTCTTTACCATTCGCAATCATAAATAGTCTAATATCTTCATTTTTCAACATACGTAGCTATTACCCTCGAAAACTAAAACTTTTGAAATAGGAAAAGAGCCTTTAATCATATTTTGCAATCATAAAATAGTCTAATATCTTCATTTTTTCAACAAACGTAGCTATTAACCTCGATTTCTAAAGCTTTTGACATAGGAAAAGAGCCTATTGCACATAGGAAATGTGCAATGATAAAATAGTCTAATATCTTTATTTTTTCAACATATGTAGCTATTACCCTCAAAAACTAAAACTTTTGACATAGGAAAAGAGCCTTTAATCACATTCTTTACCATTTGCAATCATAAAATAGTCTAATATCTTCATTTTTTCAACATACGTAGCTATTACCCTCAAAAACTAAATCTTTTGGAATAGGAAAAGAGCCTTTAATCACATTCTTTACCATGTGCAATCATAAAATTGTCTAATATCTTCATTTTTTCAACATACGTAGCTATTACCCTCGAAAACTAAAACTTTTGAAATAGGAAAAAAGCCTTTAATCACATTCTTTACCATGTGCAATCATAAAATAGTCTAATATCTTCATTTTTTCAACATACGTAGCTATTACCCTCGAAAACTAAAACTTTTGAAATAGGAAAAGAGCCTTTAATCACATTCTTTACCATTTGCAATCATAAAATAGTCTAATATCTTCATTTTTTCCATATACGTAGCTATTACCCTCGAAAACTAAAACTTTTGAAATAGGAAAAGAGCCTTTAATCACATTATTTACCATTTGCAATAATAAAATAGTCTAACATCTTCATTTTTTCAACATAGGTAGCTATTACACTCGAAAAGTAGAACTTTTGACATAGGAAAAGAGCCTTTAATCAAATTCTTTACCATTTGCAATCATAAAATAGTCTAATATCTTCATTTTTTCAACATACGTAGCTATTACCCTCGAAAACTAAAACTTTTGAAATAGGAAAAGAGCCTTTAATCAAATTCTTTACCATGTGCAATCATAAAATTGTCTAATATCTTCATTTTTTCAACATACGTAGCTATTACCCTCGAAAACTAAAACTTTTGAAATAGGAAAAGAGCCTTTAATCACATTCTTTACCATTTGCAATCATAAAATAGTCTAATATCTTCATTTTTTCAACATACGTAGCTATTACCCTCGAAAACTAAAACTTTTGACATAGGAAAAGAGCCTTTAATCACATTCTTTACCATGTGCAATCATAAAATAGTCTAATATCTTCATTTTTTCCACAGACATAGCTATTAGCCTCGAAAATTAAAACTTTTGAAATACTAAAAGAGCCTTTAATCACATTCTTTACCATTTGCAATCATAAAATAGTCTAATATCTTCCTTTTTTTCAACATATGTAGCTCTTACCCCCGAAAACTAAAACTTTTGAAATAGGAAAGGAGCGTTTAATCACATTCTTTACCATTTGCAATCATAAAATAGTCTAATATCTTCATTTTTTCAACATACGTAGCTATTACTCTCGAAAACTAAAACTTTTGACATAGGAAAAGAGCCTTCAACATTTTCCACACACATAGCTATATTTTTCAACAATTCATTTTTTCAACAAACGTAGCTATTAACCTCAAAAACTAAAGCTTTTGACATAGGAAAAGAGCCTTTAATCACATTCTTTACTATTTGCAATCATAAAATAGTCTAATATCTTCATTTTGTCAACATATGTAGCTATTACCCTCAAAAACTAATACTTTTGAAATAGGAAAAGAGCCTTTAATCACATTCTTTACCATGTGCAATCATAAAATAGTCTAATATCTTCATTTTTTCCACAGACATAGCTATTACCCTCGAAAACTAAAACTTTTGACATAGGAAAAGAGCCTTTAATCACATTCTTTACCATTTGCAATCACAAAATAGTCTAATATCTTCATTTTTTCAACATACGTAGCTCTTACCCCCAAAAACTAAAACTTTTGAAATAGAAAAACAGCCTTTAATCACATTCTTTACCATTTGCAATCATAAAATAGTCTAATATCTTCATTTTTTCTTCATACGTAGCTATTACCCTCGAAAACTAAAACTTTTGACATAGGAAAAGAGCCTTTAATCACATTCTTTACCAATTGCAATCATAAAATAGTCTAATATCTTCATTTTTTCAACATACTTAGCTATTACCCTCGAAAACTAAAACTTTTGACATAGGAAAAGAGCCTTTAATCGCATTCTTTACCATTTGCAATCATAAAATAGTCTAATATCTATATTTTTTCCACAGACATAGCTATTACCCTCGAAACTAAAACTTTTGAAATAGGAAAAGAGCCTTTAATCACATTCTTTACCATGTGCAATCATAAAATTGTCTAATATCTTCATTTTTTCAACATACGTAGCTATTACCCTCGAAAACTAAAACTTTTGAAATAGGAAAAGAGCCTTTAATCACATTCTTTACCATTTGCAATCATAAAATAGTCTAATATCTTCATTTTTTTCATAACATACGTAGCTATTACCCTCGAAAACTAAAACTTTTGACATAGGAAAAGAGCCTTTAATGACATTCTTTACCATGTGCAATCATAAAATAGTCTAATATCTTCATTTTTTCCACAGACATAGCTATTAGCCACGAAAATTAAAACTTTTGAAATACTAAAAGAGCCTTTAATCACATTCTTTACCATTTGCAATCATAAAATAGTCTAATATCTTCCTTTTTTTCAACATATGTAGCTCTTACCCCCGAAAACTAAAACTTTTGAAATAGGAAAAGAGCGTTTAATCACATTCTTTACCATTTGCAATCATAAAATAGTCTAATATCTTCATTTTTTCAACATACGTAGCTATTACTCTCGAAAACTAAAACTTTTGACATAGGAAAAGAGCCTTCAACATTTTCCACAGACATAGCTATATTTTTCAACAATTCATTTTTTCAACAAACGTAGCTATTAACCTCAAAAACTAAAGCTTTTGACATAGGAAAAGAGCCTTTAATCACATTCTTTATCATTTGCAATCATAAAATAGTCTAATATCTTCATTTTGAAAACATACGTAGCTATTACCCTCGAAAACTAAAACTTTTGAAATAGGAAAAGAGCCTTTAATCACATTCTTTACCATGTGCAATCATAAAATAGTCTAATATCTTCATTTTTTCCACAGACATAGCTATTACCCTCGAAAACTAAAACTTTTGACATAGGAAAAGAGCCTTTAATCACAAGCTACGTATGTTGGAAAAATGAAGATATTAGACTATTTTATGATTGCACATGGTAAAGAATGTGATTAAAGGCTCTTTTCCTATTTCAAAAGTTTTAGTTTTCGAGGGTAATAGCTACGTATGTTGAAAAAATGAAGATATTAGACTATTTTATGATTGCAAATGGTAAAGAATGTGATTAAAGGCTCTTTTCCTATTTCAAAAGTTTTCGTTTTCGAGGGTAATAGCTACGTATGTTGGAAAAATGAAGATATTAGACTATTTTATGATTGCAAATGGTAAAGAATGTGATTAAAGGCTCTTTTCCTATTTCAAAAGTTTTCGTTTTCGAGGGTAATAGCTACGTATGTTGGAAAAATGAAGATATTAGACTATTTTATGATTGCACATGGTAAAGAATGTGATTAAAGGCTCTTTTCCATGTAAAAAGTTTTAGTTTTCGAGGGTAATAGCTACGTATGTTGAAAAAATGAAGATATTAGACTATTTTATCATTGCAAATGGTAACGAATGTGATTAAAGGCTCTTTTCCTATGTCAAAAGTTTTAGTTTTCGAGGGTAATAGCTACGTATGTTGAAAAAATGAAGATATTAGACTATTTTATAATTGCAAATGGTGACGAATGTGATTAAAGGCTCTTTTCCTATGTCAAAAGTTTTAGTTTTCGAGGGTAATATCTACGTATGTTGGAAAAATGAAGATATTAGACTATTTTATGATTGCACATGGTAAAGAAAGTGCTTAACGGCTCTTTTCCTATTTCAAAAGTTTTAGTTTTCGATGTTAATAGCTACGTATGTTGAAAAAATGAAGATATTAGACTATTTTATGATTGCACATGGTAAAGAAAGTGCTTAAAGGCTCTTTTCCTATTTCAAAAGTTTTAGTTTTCGAGGGTAATAGCTACGTATGTTGAAAAAATGAAGATATTAGACTATTTTATGATTGCAAGTTGTAAAGAATGTGATTAAAGGCTCTTTTCCTATTTCAAAAGTTTTCGTTTTCGAGGGTAATAGCTACGTATGTTGGAAAAATGAAGATATTAGACTATTTTATGATTGCACATGGTAAAGAATGTGATTAAAGGCTCTTTTCCTATGTCAAAAATTTTAGTTTTCGAGGGTAATAGCTACGTATGTTGGAAAAATGAAGATATTAGACTATTTTATGATTGCACATGGTAAAGAATGTGCTTAAAGGCTCTTTTCCTATTTCAAAAGTTTTAGTTTTCGAGGGTAATAGCTACGTATGTTGAAAAAATGAAGATATTAGACTATTTTATGATTGCAAATGGTAAAGAATGTGATTAAAGGCTCTTTTCCTATTTCAGAAGTTTTCGTATTCGAGGGTAATAGCTACTTATGTTGGAAAAATGAAGATATTAGACTATTTTATGATTGCACATGGTAAAGAATGTGATTAAAGGCTCTTTTCCTATGTCAAAAGTTTTAGTTTTCGAGGGTAATAGCTACGTATGTTGAAAAAATGAAGATATTAGACTATTTTATGATTGCAAATGGTAAAGAATGTGATTAAAGGCTCTTTTCCTATGTCAACAGTTTTAGTTTTCGAGGGTAATAGCTACGTATGTTGAAAAAATGAAGATATTAGACTATTTTATGATTGCAAATTGTAACGAATGTGATTAAAGGCTCTTTTCCTATGTCAAAAGTTTTAGTTTTCGAGGGTAATAGCTACGTATGTTGGAAAAATGAAGATATTAGACTATTTTATGATTGCACATGGTAAAGAATGTGCTTAAAGGCTCTTTTCCTATGGCAAAAGTTTTCGTTTTCGAGGGTAATAGCTACGTATGTTGGAAAAATGAAGATATTAGACTATTTTATGATTGCACATGGTAAAGAATGTGATTAAAGGCTCTTTTCCTATGTCAAAAGTTTTAGTTTTCGAGGGTAATAGCTACGTATGTTGGAAAAATGAAGATATTAGACTATTTTATGATTGCACATGGTAAAGAAAGTGCTTAAAGGCTCTTTTCCTATTTCAAAAGTTTTAGTTTTCGAGGGTAATAGCTACGTATGTTGAAAAAATGAAGATATTAGACTATTTTATGATTGCAAATGGTAAAGAATGTGATTAAAGGCTCTTTTCCTATTTCAAAAGTTTTCGTTTTCGAGGGTAATAGCTACGTATGTTGAAAAAATGAAGATATTAGACTATTTTATAATTGCAAATGGTAACGAATGTGATTAAAGGCTCTTTTCCTATGTCAAAAGTTTTAGTTTTCGAGGGTAATAGCTACGTATGTTGAAAAAATGAAGATATTACACTAGTTTATAATTGCAAATGGTAACGAATGTGATTAAAGGCTCTTTTCCTATGTCAAAAGTTTTAGTTTTCGAGGGTAATAGCTACGTATGTTGAAAAAATGAAGATATTAGACTATTTTATGATTGCAATTGGTAAAGAATGTGATTAAAGGCTCTTTTCCTATGTCAAAAGTTTTAGTTTTCGAGGGTAATAGCTACGTATGTTGGAAAAAATGAAGATATTAGACTATTTTATGATTGCACATGGTAAAGAATGTGCTTAAAGGCTCTTTTCCTATGGCAAAAGTTTTAGTTTTCGAGGGTAATAGCTACGTATGTTGAAAAAATGAAGATATTAGACTATTTTATGATTGCAAATGGTAAAGAATGTGATTAAAGGCTCTTTTCCTATGTCAAAAGTTTTAGTTTTCGAGGGTAATAGCTACGTATGTTGGAAAAATGAAGATATTAGACTATTTTTTGATTGCACATGGTAAAGAAAGTGCTTAAAGGCTCTTTTCCTATTTCAAAAAATTTAGTTTTCGAGGGTAATAGCTACGTATGTTTAAAAAATGAAGATATTAGATTATTTTATGATTGCAAATGGTAAAGAATGTGATTAAAGGCTCTTTTCCTATTTCAAAAGTTTTCGTTTTCGAGGGTAATAGCTACGTATGTTGAAAAAATGAAGATATTAGACTATTTTATAATTGTAAATGGTAACGAATGTGATTAAAGGCTCTTTTCCTATGTCAAAAGTTTTAGTTTTCGAGGGTAATAGCTACGTATGTTGAAAAAATGAAGATATTACACTATTTTATAATTGCAAATGGTAACGAATGTGATTAAAGGCTCTTTTCCTATGTCAAAAGTTTTAGTTTTCGAGGGTAATAGCTACGTATGTTGAAAAAATGAAGATATTAGACTATTTTATGATTGCAATTGGTAAAGAATGTGATTAAAGGCTCTTTTCCTATGTCAAAAGTTTTAGTTTTCGAGGGTAATAGCTACGTATGTTGGAAAAAATGAAGATATTAGACTATTTTATGATTGCACATGGTAAAGAATGTGCTTAAAGGCTCTTTTCCTATGGCAAAAGTTTTAGTTTTCGAGGGTAATAGCTACGTATGTTGAAAAAATGAAGATATTAGACCATTTTATAATTGCAAATGGTAACGAATGTGATTAAAGGCTCTTTTCCTATGTCAAAAAATTTAGTTTTCGAGGGTAATAGCTACGTATGTTGGAAAAATGAAGATATTAGACTATTTTATGATTGCACATGGTAAAGAATGTGATTTAAGGCTCTTTTCCTATGTCAAAAGTTTTAGTTTTCGAGGGTAATAGCTACGTATGTTGGAAAAATGAAGGTATTAGACTATTTTATGATTGCACATGGTAAAGAAAGTGCTTAAAGGCTCGTTTCCTATTTCAAAAGTTTTAGTTTTCGAGGGTAATAGCTACGTATGTTGAAAAAATGAAGATATTAGACTATTTTATGATTGCAAATGGTAAAGAAAGTGCTTAAAGGCTCTTTTCCTATTTCAAAAGTTTTAGTTTTCGAGGGTAATAGCTACGTATGTTGAAAAAATGAAGATATTAGACTATTTTATGATTGCAAATGGTAAAGAATGTGATTAAAGGCTCTTTTCCTATTTCAAAAGTTTTCGTTTTCGAGGGTAATAGCTAAGTATGTTGAAAAAATGAAGATATTAGACTATTTTATAATTGCAAATGGTAACGAATGTGATTAAAGGCTCTTTTCCTATGTCAAAAGTTTTAGTTGTCGAGGGTAATAGCTACGTATGTTGAAAAAATGAAGATATTACACTAGTTTATAATTGCAAATGGTAACGAATGTGATTAAAGGCTCTTTTCCTATGTCAAAAGTTTTAGTTTTCGAGGGTAATAGCTACGTATGTTGAAAAAATGAAGATATTAGACTATTTTATGATTGCAATTGGTAAAGAATGTGATTAAAGGCTCTTTTCCTATGTCAAAAGTTTTAGTTTTCGAGGGTAATAGCTACGTATGTTGGAAAAAATGAAGATATTAGACTATTTTATGATTGCACATGGTAAAGAATGTGCTTAAAGGCTCTTTTCCTATGGCAAAAGTTATAGTTTTCGAGGGTAATAGCTACGTATGTTGAAAAAATGAAGATATTAGACTATTTTATGATTGCAAATGGTAAAGAATGTGATTAAAGGCTCTTTTCCTATGTCAAAAGTTTTAGTTTTCGAGGGTAATAGCTACGTATGTTGGAAAAATGAAGATATTAGACTATTTTATGATTGCACATGGTAAAGAAAGTGCTTAAAGGCTCTTTTCCTATTTCAAAAAATTTAGTTTTCGAGGGTAATAGCTACGTATGTTGAAAAAATGAAGATATTAGACTATTTTATGATTGCAAATGGTAAAGAATGTGATTAAAGGCTCTTTTCCTATTTCAAAAGTTTTCGTTTTCGAGGGTAATAGCTACGTATGTTGAAAAAATGAAGATATTAGACTATTTTATAATTGTAAATGGTAACAAATGTGATTAAAGGCTCTTTTCCTATGTCAAAAGTTTTAGTTTTCGAGTTTAATAGCTACGTATGTTGAAAAAATGAAGATATTACACTATTTTATAATTGCAAATGGTAACGAATGTGATTAAAGGCTCTTTTCCTATGTCAAAAGTTTTAGTTTTCGAGGGTAATAGCTACGTATGTTGAAAAAATGAAGATATTAGACTATTTTATGATTGCAATTGGTAAAGAATGTGATTAAAGGCTCTTTTCCTATGTCAAAAGTTTTAGTTTTCGAGGGTAATAGCTACGTATGTTGGAAAAAATGAAGATATTAGACTATTTTATGATTGCACATGGTAAAGAATGTGCTTAAAGGCTCTTTTCCTATGGCAAAAGTTTTAGTTTTCGAGGGTAATAGCTACGTATGTTGAAAAAATGAAGATATTAGACCATTTTATAATTGCAAATGGTAACGAATGTGATTAAAGGCTCTTTTCCTATGTCAAAAGTTTTAGTTTTCGAGGGTAATAGCTACGTATGTTGGAAAAATGAAGATATTAGACTATTTTATGATTGCACATGGTAAAGAATGTGATTAAAGGCTCTTTTCCTATGTCAAAAGTTTTAGTTTTCGAGGGTAATAGCTACGTATGTTGGAAAAATGAAGGTATTAGACTATTTTATGATTGCACATGGTAAAGAAAGTGCTTAAAGGCTCGTTTTCTATTTCAAAAGTTTTAGTTCTCGAGGGTAATAGCTACGTATGTTGAAAAAATGAAGATATTAGACTATTTTATGATTGCAAATGGTAAAGAATGTGATTAAAGGCTCTTTTCCTATGTCAAAAGTTTTAGTTTTCGAGGGTAATAGCTACGTATGTTGAAAAAATGAAGATATTAGACTATTTTATAATTGCAAATGGTAACGAATGTGATTAAAGGCTCTTTTCCTATGTCAAAAGTTTTAGTTTTCGAGGGTAATAGCTACGTCTGTTGAAAAAATGAAGATATTAGACTATTTTATGATTGCAAATGGTAGAGAATGTGATTAAAGGCTCTTTTCCTATGTCAAAAGTTTTAGTTTTCGAGGGTAATAGCTACGTATGTTGAAAAAATGAAGATATTAGACTATTTTATGATTGCAAATGGTAAAGAATGTGATTAAAGGCTCTTTTCCTATTTCAAAAGTTTTAGTTTTCGAGGGTAATAGCTGCGTGTGTTGGAAAAATGAAGATATTAGACTATTTTATGATTGCATATGGTAAAGAATGTGCTTAAAGGCTCTTTTCCTATGGCAAAAGTTTTAGTTTTCGAGGGTAATAGCTACGTATGTTGGAAAAATGAAGATATTAGACTATTTTATGATTGCACATGGTAAAGAAAGTGCTTAAAGGCTCTTTTCCTATTTCAAAAGTTTTAGTTTTCGAGGGTAATAGCTACGTATGTTGGAAAAATGAAGATATTAGACTATTTTATGATTGCAAATGGTAAAGAATGTGATTAAAGGCTCTTTTCCTATTTCAAAAGTTTTCGTTTTCGAGGGTAATAGCTACGTATGTTGAAAAAATTAAGATATTAGACTATTTTATAATTGCAAATGGTAACGAATGTGATTAAAGGCTCTTTTCCTATGTCAAAAGTTTTAGTTTTCGAGGGTAATAGCTAAGTATGTTGAAAAAATGAAGATATTAGACTATTTTATGATTGCAATTGGTAAAGAATGTGATTAAAGGCTCTTTTCCTATGTCAAAAGTTTTTAGTTTTCGAGGGTAATAGCTACGTATGTTGGAAAAATGAAGATATTAGACTATTTTATGATTGCACATGGTGAAGAATGTGATTAAAGGCTCTTTTCCTATGTCAAAAGTTTTAGTTTTCGAGGGTAATAGCTACGTATGTTGGAAAAATGAAGATATTAGACTATTTTATGATTGCACATGGTAAAGAAAGTGCTTAAAGGCTCTCTTCCTATTTCAAAAGTTTTAGTTTTCGAGGGTAATAGCTACGTATGTTGAAAAAATGAAGATATTAGACTATTTTATGATTGCAAATGGTAAAGAATGTGATTAAAGGCTCTTTTCCTATTTCAAAAGTTTTAGTTTTCGAGGGTAATAGCTGCGTATGTTGGAAAAATGAAGATATTAGACTATTTTATGATTGCATATGGTAAAGAATGTGCTTAAAGGCTCTTTTCCTATGGTAAAAGTTTTAGTTTTCGAGGGTAATAGCTACGTATGTTGGAAAAATGAAGATATTAGACTATTTTATGATTGCACATGGTAAAGAAAGTGCTTAAAGGCTCTTTTCCTATTTCAAAAGTTTTAGTTTTCGAGGGTAATAGCTACGTACGTTGGAAAAATGAAGATATTAGACTATTTTATGATTGCAAATGGTAAAGAATGTGATTAAAGGCTCTTTTCCTATTTCAAAAGTTTTCGTTTTCGAGGGTAATAGCTACGTATGTTGAAAAAATGAAGATATTAGACTATTTTATAATTGCAAATGGTAACGAATGTGATTAAAGGCTCTTTTCCTATGCCAAAAGTTTTAGTTTTCGAGGGTAATAGCTACGTATGTTGAAAAAATGAAGATATTACACTATTTTATAATTGCAAATGGTAACATATGTGATTAAAGACTCTTTTCCTATGTCAAAAGTTTTAGTTTTCGAGGGTAATAGCTACGTATGTTGGAAAAATGAAGATATTAGACTATTTTATGATTGCACATGGTAAAGAAAGTGCTTAAAGGCTCTTTTCCTATTTCAAAAGTTTTAGTTTTCGAGGGTAATAGCTACGTATGTTGAAAAAATGAAGATATTAGACTATTTTATGATTGCACATGGTAAAGAATGTGCTTAAAGGCTCTTTTCCTATTTCAAAAGTTTTAGTTTTCGAGGGTAATAGCTACGTATGTTGAAAAAATGAAGATATTAGACTATTTTATGATTGCAAATGGTAAAGAATGTGATTAAAGGCTCTTTTCCTATTTCAGAAGTTTTCGTATTCGAGGGTAATAGCTACGTATGTTGGAAAAATGAAGATATTAGACTATTTTATGATTCCACATGGTAAAGAATGTGATTAAAGGCTCTTTTCCTATGTCAAAAGTTTTAGTTTTAGAGGGTAATAGCTACGTATGTTGAAAAAATGAAGATATTAGACTATTTTATAATTGCAAATGGTAACGAATGTGATTAAAGGCTCTTTTCCTATGTCAAAAGTTTTAGTTTTCGAGGGTAATATCTACGTATGTTGAAAAAATGAAGATATTAGACTATTTTATAATTGCAAATGGTAACGAATGTGATTAAAGGCTCTTTTCCTATGTCAAAAGTTTTAGTTTTCGAGGGTAATAGCTACGTCTGTTGAAAAAATGAACATATTAGACTATTTTATGATTGCATATGGTAAAGAATGTGCTTAAAGGCTCTTTTCCTATGGCAAAAGTTTTAGTTTTCGAGGGTAATAGCTACGTATGTTGGAAAAATGAAGATATTAGACTATTTTATGATTGCATATGGTAAAGAAAGTGCTTAAAGGCTCTTTTCCTATTTCAAAAGTTTTAGTTTTCGAGGGTAATAGCTACGTAGGTTGGAAAAATGAAGATATTAGACTATTTTATGATTGCAAATGGTAAAGAATGTGATTAAAGGCTCTTTTCCTATTTCAAAAGTTTTCGTTTTCGAGGGTAATAGCTACGTATGTTGAAAAAATGAAGATATTAGACTATTTTATAATTGCAAATGGTAACGAATGTGATTAAAGGCTCTTTTCCTATGTCAAAAGTTTTAGTTTTCGAGGGTAATAGCAAAGTATGTTGAAAAAATGAAGATATTACACTATTTTATAATTGCAAATGGTAACATATGTGATTAAAGGCTCTTTTCCTATGTCAAAAGTTTTAGTTTTCGAGGGTAATAGCTACTTATGTTGAAAAAATGAAGATATTAGACTATTTTATAATTGCAAATGGTAACGAATGTGATTAAAGGCTCTTTTCCTATGTAAAAAGTTTTAGTTTTCCAGGGTAATAGCTACGTATGTTGGAAAAATGAAGATATTAGACTATTTTATGATTGCACATGGTAAAGAAAGTGCTTAAAGGCTCTTTTCCTATTTCAAAAGTTTTAGTTTTCGATGGTAATAGCTACGTATGTTGAAAAAATGAAGATATTAGACTATTTTATGATTGCACATGGTAAAGAATGTGCTTAAAGGCTCTTTTCCTATTTCAAAAGTTTTAGTTTTCGAGGGTAATAGCTACGTATGTTGAAAAAATGAAGATATTAGACTATTTTATGATTGCAAATAGTAAAGAATGTGATTAAAGGCTCTTTTCCTATTTCAGAAGTTTTCGTATTCGAGGGTAATAGCTACGTATGTTGGAAAAATGAAGATATTAGACTATTTTATGATTCCACATGGTAAAGAATGTGATTAAAGGCTCTTTTCCTATGTCAAAAGTTTTAGTTTTCGAGGGTAATAGCTACGTATGTTGAAAAAATGAAGATATTAGACTATTTTATGATTGCAAATGGTAAAGAATGTGATTAAAGGCTCTTTTTCTATGTCAAAAGTTTTAGTTTTCGAGGGTAATAGCTACGTATGTTTAAAAAATGAAGATATTAGACTATTTTATGATTGCAAATTGTAACGAATGTGATTAAAGGCTCTTTTCCTATGTCAAAAGTTTTAGTTTTCGAGGGTAATAGCTACGTATGTTGGAAAAATGAAGATATTAGACTATTTTATGACTGCACATGGTAAAGAATGTGCTTAAAGGCTCTTTTCCTATGGCAAAAGTTTTCGTTTTCGAGGGTAATAGCTACGTATGTTGGAAAAATGAAGATATTAGACTATTTTATGATTGCACATGGTAAAGAATGTGATTAAAGGCTCTTTTCCTATGTCAAAAGTTTTAGTTTTCGAGGGTAATAGCTACGTATGTTGGAAAAATGAAGATATTAGACTATTTATGATTGCACATGGTAAAGAAAGTGCTTAAAGGCTCTTTTCCTATTTCAAAAGTTTTAGTTTTCGAGGGTAATAGCTACGTATGTTGAAAAAATGAAGATATTAGACTATTTTATGATTGCAAATGGTAACGAATGTGATTAAAGGCTCTTTTCCTATGTCAAAAGTTTTAGTTTTCGAGGGTAATAGCTACGTATGTTGAAAAAATGAAGATATTACACTATTTTATAATTGCAAATGGTAACGGATGTGATTAAAGGCTCTTTTCCTATGTCAAAAGTTTTAGTTTTCGAGGGTAATTGCTACGTATGTTGAAAAAATGAATATATTAGACTATTTTATGATTGCAATTGGTAAAGAATGTGATTAAAGGCCTTTTCCTATGTCAAAAGTTTTAGTTTTCGAGGGTAATAGCTACGTATGTTGGAAAAAATGAAGATATTAGACTATTTTATGATTGCACATGTTAAAGAATGTGCTTAAAGGCTCTTTTCCTATGGCAAAAGTTTTAGTTTTCGAGGGTAATAGCTACGTATGTTGAAAAAATGAAGATATTAGACTATTTTATGATTGCAAATGGTAAAGAATGTGATTAAAGGCTCTTTTCCTATGTCAAAAGTTTTAGTTTTCGAGGGTAATAGCTACGTATGTTGGAAAAATGAAGATATTAGACTATTTTATGATTGCACATGGTAAAGAAAGTGCTTAAAGGCTCTTTTCCTATTTCAAAATTTTAGTTTTCGAGGGTAATAGCTACGTATGTTGAAAAAATGAAGATATTAGACTATTTTATGATTGCAAATGGTAACGAATGTGATTAAAGGCTCTTTTCCTACGTCAAAAGTTTTAGTTTTCGAGGGTAATAGCTACATATGTTGAAAAAATGAAGATATTACACTATTTTATAATTGCAAATGGTAACGGATGTGATTAAAGGCTCTTTTCCTATGTCAAAAGTTTTAGTTTTCGAGGGTAATTGCTACGTATGTTGAAAAAATGAAGATATTAGACTATTTATGATTGCAATTGGTAAAGAATGTGATTAAAGGCTCTTTTCCTATGTCAAAAGTTTTAGTTTTCGAGGGTAATAGCTACGTATGTTGGAAAAAATGAAGATATTAGACTATTTTATGATTGCACATGGTAAAGAATGTGCTTAAAGGCTCTTTTCCTATGGCAAAAGTTTTAGTTTTCGAGGGTAATAGCTACGTATGTTGAAAAAATGAAGATATTAGACTATTTTATGATTGCAAATGGTAAAGAATGTGATTAAAGGCTCTTTTCCTATGTCAAAAGTTTTAGTTTTCGAGGGTAATAGCTACGTATGTTGGAAAAATGAAGATATTAGACTATTTTATGATTGCACATGGTAAAGAAAGTGCTTAAAGGCTCTTTTCCTATTTCAAAAATTTTAGTTTTCGAGGGTAATAGCTACGTATGTTGAAAAAATGAAGATATTAGACTATTTTATGATTGCAAACGGTAAAGAATGTGATTAAAGGCTCTTTTCCTATTTCAAAAGTTTTCGTTTTCGAGGGTAATAGCTACGTATGTTGAAAAAATGAAGATATTAGACTATATTATAATTGCAAATGGTAACGAATGTGATTAAAGGCTCTTTTCCTATGTCAAAAGTTTTAGTTTTCGAGGGTAATAGCTACGTATGTTGAAAAAATGAAGATATTACACTATTTTATAATTGCAAATGGTAACGAATGTGATTAAAGGCTCTTTTCCTATGTCAAAAGTTTTAGTTTTCGAGGGTAATAGCTACGTATGTTGAAAAAATGAAGATATTAGACTATTTTATGATTGCAATTGGTAAAGAATGTGATTAAAGGCTCTTTTCCTATGTCAAAAGTTTTAGTTTTCGAGGGTAATAGCTACGTATGTTGGAAAAAATGAAGATATTAGACTATTTTATGATTGCACATGGTAAAGAATGTGCTTAAAGGCTCTTTTCCTATGGCAAAAGTTTTAGTTTTCGAGGGTAATAGCTACGAATGTTGAAAAAATGAAGATATTAGACCATTTTATAATTGCAAATGGTAACGAATGTGATTAAAGGCTCTTATCCTATGTCAAAAGTTTTAGTTTTCGAGGGTAATAGCTACGTATGTTGAAAAAATGAAGATATTAGACTATTTTATGATTGCACATGGTAAAGAATGTGATTAAAGGCTCTTTTCCTATGTCAAAAGTTTTAGTTTTCGAGGGTAATAGCTACGTATGTTGGAAAAATGAAGATATTAGACTATTTTATGATTGCAAATGGTAAAGAATGTGATTAAAGGCTCTTTTCCTATTTCAAAAGTTTTCATTTTCGAGGGTAATAGCTACGTATGTTGAAAAAATGAAGATATTAGACTATTTTATAATTGCAAATGGTAACGAATGTGATTAAAGGCTCTTTTCCTATGTCAAAAGTTTTAGTTTTCGAGGGTAATAGCTACGGATGTTGAAAAAATGAAGATATTACACTATTTTATAATTGCAAATGGTAACGAATGTGATTAAAGGCTCTTTTCCTATGTCAAAAGTTTTAGTTTTCGAGGGTAATAGCTACTTATGTTGAAAAAATGAAGATATTAGACTATTTTATAATTGCAAATGGTAACGAATGTGATTAAATGCTCTTTTCCTATGTCAAAAGTTTTAGTTTTCGAGGGTAAAAGCTACGTATGTTGGAAAAATGAAGATATTAGACTATTTTATGATTGCACATGGTAAAGAAAGTGCTTAAAGGCTCTTTTCCTATTTCAAAAGTTTTAGTTTTCGAGGGTAATAGCTACGTATGTTGAAAAAATGAAGATATTAGACTATTTTATGATTGCACATGGTAAAGAATGTGCTTAAAGGCTCTTTTCCTATTTCAAAAGTTTTAGTTTTCGAGGGTAATAGCTACGTATGTTGAAAAAATGAAGATATTAGACTATTTTATGATTGCACATGGTAAAGAAAGTGCTTAAAGGCTCTTTTCCTATTTCAAAAGTTTTAGTTTTCGAGGGTAATAGCTACGTATGTTGAAAAAATGAAGATATTAGACTATTTTATGATTGCAAATGGTAAAGAATGCGATTAAAGGCTCTTTTCCTATTTCAAAAGTTCTAGTTTTCGAGGGTAATAGCTGCGTATGTTGGAAAAATGAAGATATTAGACTATTTTATGATTGCATATGGTAAAGAATGTGCTTAAAGGCTCTTTTCCTATGGCAAAAGTTTTAGTTTTCGAGGGTAATAGCTACGTATGTTGGAAAAATGAAGATATTAGACTATTTTATGATTGTACATGGTAAAGAAACTGCTTAAAGGCTCTTTTCCTATTTCAAAAGTTTCAGTTTTCGAGGGTAATAGCTACGTATGTTGAAAAAATGAAGATATTAGACTATTTTATGATTGCAAATGGTAAAGAATGTGATTAAAGGCTCTTTTCCTATTTCAAAAGTTTGCGTTTTCGAGGGTAATAGCTACGTATGTTGAAAAAATGAAGATATTAGACTATTTTATAATTGCAAATGGTAACGAATGTGATTAAAGGCTCTTTTCCTATGTCAAAAGTTTTAGTTTTCGAGGGTAATAGCTACGTATGTTGAA
>NW_027064872.1:0-24167 GCF_032884065.1 Artemia franciscana
AAAATTGTCTAATATCTTCATTTTTTCCACAGACAAAGCTCTTACCCTCAAAAACTAAAACTTTTGAAATAGGAAAAGAGCCTTTAATCACATTCCTTACCATTTGCAATCATAAAATAGTCTAGTATCTTCATTTTTTCAACATACGTAGCTATTACCCTCGAAAACTAAAACTTTTGAAATAGGAAAAGAGCCTTTAATCACATTCTTTACCATTTGCAATCATAAAATAGTCTAATATCTTCATTTTTTCAACATACGTAGCTATTACCCTCGAAAACTAAAACCTTTGAAATAGGAAAAGAGCCTTTAATCACATTCTTTACCATGTGCAATCATAAAATTGTCTAATATCTTCATTTTTTCAACATACGTAGCTATTACCCTCGAAAACTAAAACTTTTGAAATAGGAAAAGAGCCTTTAATCACATTCTTTACCATGTGCAATCATAAAATAGTCTAATATCTTCATTTTTTCCACAGACAAAGCTATTACCCTCGAAAACTAAAACTTTTGAACTAGGAAAAGAGCCTTTAATCACATTCTTTACCATTTACAATCATAAAATAGTCTAATATCTTCATTTTTTCAACATACGTAGCTATTACCCTCAAAAACTAAAACTTTTGACATAGGAAAAGAGCCTGTAATCACATTCTTTACCATGTGCAATCATAAAATAGTCTAATATCTTCATTTTTTCAACATACGTAGCTATTACCCTCGAAAACTAAAACCTTTGAAATAGGAAAAGAGCCTTTAATCACATTCTTTACCATGTGCAATCATAAAACTGTCTAATATCTTCATTTTTTCAACATACGTAGCTATTACCCTCGAAAACTAAAACTTTTGAAATAGGAAAAGAGCCTTTAATCACATTCATTACAATTTGCAATCATAAAATAGTCTAATATCTTCATTTTTTCAACATACGTAGCTATTACCCTCGAAAAATAAAACTTTTGAAATAGGAAAAGAGCCTTTAATCACATTCTTTACCATGTGCAATCATAAAATTGTCTAATATCTTCATTTTTTCAACATACGTAGCTATTACCCTCAAAACCTAAAACTTTTGACATAGGAAAAGAGCCTGTAATCACATTCTTTACCATGTGCAATCATAAAATAGTCTAATATCTTCATTTTTTTAACATACGTAGCTATTACCCTCGAAAATTAAAACTTTTGAAATAGGAAAAGAGCCTTTAATCACATTCTTCACCATGTGCAATCATAAAATAGTCTAATATCTTCATTTTTTCCACAGACAAAGCTCTTACCCTCAAACACTAAAACTTTTGACATAGGAAAAGAGCCTGTAATCACATTCTTTACCATGTGCAATCATAAAATAGTCTAATATCTTCATTTTTTCAACATACGTAGCTATTACCCTCGAAAACTAAAACCTTTGAAATAGGAAAAGAGCCTTTAATCACATTCTTTACCATGTGCAATCATAAAACTGTCTAATATCTTCATTTTTTCAACATACGTAGCTATTACCCTCGAAAACTAAAACTTTTGAAATAGGAAAAGAGCCTTTAATCACATTCATTACAATTTGCAATCATAAAATAGTCTAATATCTTCATTTTTTCAACTTACGTAGCTATTACCCTCGAAAAATAAAACTTTTGAAATAGGAAAAGAGCCTTTAATCACATTCTTTACCATGTGCAATCATAAAATTGTCTAATATCTTCATTTTTTCAACATACGTAGCTATTACCCTCAAAAACTAAAACTTTTGACATAGGAAAAGAGCCTGTAATCACATTCTTTACCATGTGCAATCATAAAATAGTCTAATATCTTCATTTTTTCAACATACGTAGCTATTACCCTCGAAAATTAAAACTTTTGAAATAGGAAAAGAGCCTTTAATCACATTCTTTACCATGTGCAATCATAAAATTGTCTAATATCTTCATTTTTTCCACAGACAAAGCTCTTACCCTCAAACACTAAAACTTTTGACATAGGAAAAGAGCCTGTAATCACATTCTTTACCATGTGCAATCATAAATAGTCTAATATCTTCATTTTTTCAACATACGTAGCTATTACCCTCGAAAACTAAAACTTTTGAAATAGGAAAAGAGCCTTTAATCACATTCATTACAATTTGCAATCATAAAATAGTCTAATATCTTCATTTTTTTAACATACGTAGCTATTACCCTCGAAAAATAAAACTTTTGAAATAGGAAAAGAGCCTTTAATCACATTCTTTACCATGTGCAATCATAAAATTGTCTAATATCTTCATTTTTTCAACATACGTAGCTATTACCCTCAAAAACTAAAACTTTTGACATAGGAAAAGAGCCTGTAATCACATTCTTTACCATGTGCAATCATAAAATAGTCTAATATCTTCATTTTTTCAACATACGTAGCTATTACCCTCGAAAATTAAAACTTTTGAAATAGGAAAAGAGCCTTTAATCACATTCTTTACCATGTGCAATCATAAAATTGTCTAATATCTTCATTTTTTCCACAGACAAAGCTCTTACCCTCAAACACTAAAACTTTTGAAATAGGAAAAGAGTCTTTAATCACATTCTTTACCATTTGCAATCATAAAATAGTCTAGTATCTTCATTTTTTCAACATACGTAGCTATTACCCTCGAAAACTAAAACTTTTGACATATGAAAAGAGCCTTTAATCACATTCTTTACCATTTGCAATCATAAAATAGTCTAATATCTTCATTTTTTCAACATAAGTAGCTATTACCCTCGAAAACTAAAACTTTTGACATAGGAAAAGAGCCTTTAATCACATTCTTTACCATGTGCAATCATAAAATAGTTTAATATCTTCATTTTTTCAACATACGTAGCTATTACCCTCGAAAACTAAAACTTTTGAAATAGGAAAAGAGCCTTTAATCAGATTCTTTACCATTTGCAATCATAAAATAGTCTAATATCTTCATTTTTTCAACATACGTAGCTATTACCCTCGAAAACTAAAACTTTTGAAATAGAAAAAAGAGCCTTTAATCACATTCTTTACCATTTGCAATCATAAAATAGTCTAATATCTTCATTTTTCAACATACGTAGCTATTACCCTCGAAAACTAAAACCTTTGAAATAGGAAAAGAGCCTTTAATCACATTCTTTACCATGTGCAATCATAAAATTGTCTAATATCTTCATTTTTTCAACATACGTAGCTATTACCCTCGAAAACTAAAACTTTTGAAATAGGAAAAGAGCCTTTAATCACATTCTTTACCATGTGCAATCATAAAATAGTCTAATATCTTCATTTTTTTCCACAGACAAAGCTATTACCCTCGAAAACTAAAACTTTTGAACTAGGAAAAGAGCCTTTAATCACATTCTTTACCATTTACAATCATAAAATAGTCTAATATCTTCATTTTTTCAACATACGTAGCTATTACCCTCAAAAACTAAAACTTTTGACATAGGAAAAGAGCCTGTAATCACATTCTTTACCATGTGCAATCATAAAATAGTCTAATATCTTCATTTTTTCAACATACGTAGCTATTACCCTCGAAAACTAAAACCTTTGAAATAGGAAAAGAGCCTTTAATCACATTCTTTACCATGTGCAATCATAAAATTGTCTAATATCTTCATTTTTTCAACATACGTAGCTATTACCCTCGAAAACTAAAACTTTTGAAATAGGAAAAGAGCCTTTAATCACATTCTTTACAATTTGCAATCATAAAATAGTCTAATATCTTCATTTTTTCAACATACGTAGCTATTACCCTCGAAAAATAAAACTTTTGAAATAGGAAAAGAGCCTTTAATCACATTCTTTACCATTTGCAATCATAAAATAGTCTAGTATCTTCATTTTTTCAACACACGTAGCTATTACCCTCGAAAACTAAAACTTTTGAAATAGGAAAAGAGCCTTTAATCACATTCTTTACCATTTGCAATCATAAAATAGTCTAATATCTTCATTTTTTCAACATACGTAGCTATTATCCTCGAAAACTAAAACCTTTGAAATAGGAAAAGAGCCTTTAATCACATTCTTTACCATTTGCAATCATAAAATAGTCTAATATCTTCATTTTTTCAACATACGTAGCTATTACCCTCGAAAACTAAAACCTTTGAAATAGGAAAAGAGCCTTTAATCACATTCTTTACCATGTGCAATCATAAAATTGTCTAATATCTTCATTTTTTCAACATACGTAGCTATTACCCTCGAAAACTAAAACTTTTGAAATAGGAAAAGAGCCTTTAATCACATTCTTTACCATGTGCAATCATAAAATAGTCTAATATCTTCATTTTTTCCACAGACATAGCTATTACCCTCGAAAACTTCATTTTTTCAACATACGTAGCTATTACCCTCGAAAACTAAAACTTTTGAAATAGGAAAAGAGCCTTTAATCACATTCTTTACCATGTGCAATCATAAAATAGTCTAATATCTTCATTTTTTCAACATAAGTAGCTATTACCCTCGAAAACTAAAACTTTTGACATAGGAAAAGAGCCTTTAATCACATTCTTTACCATGTGCAATCATAAAATAGTTTAATATCTTCATTTTTTCAACATACGTAGCTCTTACCCTCAAAAACTAAAACTTTTGAAATAGGAAAAGAGCCTTTAATCACATTCTTTACCATTTGCAATCATAAAATAGTCTAGTATCTTCATTTTTTCAACATACGTAGCTATTACCCTCGAAAACTAAATTTTTTGAAATAGGAAAAGAGCCTTTAATCACATTCTTTACCATTTGCAATCATAAAATAGTCTAATATCTTCATTTTTTCAACATACGTAGCTATTACCCTCGAAAACTAAAACCTTTGAAATAGGAAAAGAGCCTTTAATCACATTCTTTACCATGTGCAATCATAAAATTGTCTAATATCTTCATTTTTTCAACATACGTAGCTATTACCCTCGAAAACTAAAACTTTTGAAATAGGAAAAGAGCCTTTAATCACATTCTTTACCATGTGCAATCATAAAATAGTCTAATATCTTCATTTTTTCCACAGACAAAGCTATTACCCTCGAAAACTAAAACTTTTGAACTAGGAAAAGAGCCTTTAATCACATTCTTTACCATTTACAATCATAAAATAGTCTAATATCTTCATTTTTTCAACATACGTAGCTATTACCCTCAAAAACTAAAACTTTTGACATAGGAAAAGAGCCTTTAATCACATTCTTTACCATGTGCAATCATAAAATAGTCTAATATCTTCATTTTTTCAACATACGTAGCTATTACCCTCGAAAACTAAAACCTTTGAAATAGTAAAAGAGCCTTTAATCACATTCTTTACCATGTGCAATCATAAAATTGTCTAATATCTTAATTTTTTCCACAGACAAAGCTATTACCCTCGAAAACTAAAACTTTTGACATAGGAAAAGAGCCTTTAGTCACATTCTTTACCATGTGCAATCATAAAATAGTCTAATATGTTTATTTTTTCCACAGACATAGCTATTACCCTCGAAAACTAAAACTTTTGACATAGGAAAAGAGCCTTTATTCACATTCTTTACCATTTGCAATCATAAAATAGTCTAATATCTTCATTTTTTCCACAGACATAGCTATTACCCTCGAAAACTAAAACTTTTGAAATAGGAAAAGAGCCTTTAATCACATTCTTTACCATTTGCAATCATACAATAGTCTAATATTTCATTTTTTCAACATATGTAGCTCTTACCCCCGAAAACTAAAACTTTTGAAATAGGAAAAGAGCCTTTAATCACATTCTTTACCATTTGCAATCATAAAATAGTCTAATATCTTCATTTTTTCAACATAAGTAGCTATTACCCTCGAAAACTAAAACTTTTGACATAGGAAAAGAGCCTTTAATCACATTCTTTACCATGTGCAATCATAAAATAGTTTAATATCTTCATTTTTTCAACATACGTAGCTATTACCCTCGAAAACTAAAACTTTTGAAATAGGAAAAGAGTCTTTAATCACATTCTTTACCATTTGCAATCATAAAATAGTCTAGTATCTTCATTTTTTCAACATACGTAGCTATTACCCTCGAAAACTAAAACTTTTGAAATAGGAAAAGAGCCTTTAATCACATTCTTTACCATTTGCAATCATAAAATAGTCTAATATCTTCATTTTTTCAACATACGTAGCTATTACCCTCGAAAACTAAAACCTTTGAAATAGGAAAAGAGCCTTTAATCACATTCTTTACCATGTGCAATCATAAAATTGTCTAATATCTTCATTATTTCAACATACGTAGCTATTACCCTCGAAAACTAAAACTTTTGAAATAGGAAAAGAGCCTTTAATCACATTCTTTACCATGTGCAATCATAAAATAGTCTAATATCTTCATTTTTTCCACAGACAAAGCTATTACCCTCGAAAACTAAAACTTTTGAACTAGGAAAAGAGCCTTTAATCACATTCTTTACCATTTACAATCATAAAATAGTCTAATATCTTCATTTTTTCAACATACGTAGCTATTACCCTCAAAAACTAAAACTTTTGACATAGGAAAAGAGCCTGTAATCACATTCTTTACCATGTGCAATCATAAAATAGTCTAATATCTTCATTTTTTCAACATACGTAGCTATTACCCTCGATAACTAAAACCTTTGAAATAGGAAAAGAGCCCTTAATCACATTCTTTACCATGTGCAATCATAAAATAGTCAAATATCTTCATTTTTTTCAACATACGTAGCTATTACCCTCGAAAAATAAAACTTATTAAATAGGAAAAGAGCCTTTAATCACATTCTTTACAATTTGCAATCATAAAATAGTCTAATATCTTCATTTTTTCAACATTCGTAGCTATTACCCTCGAAAAATAAAACTTTTGAAATAGGAAAAGAGCCTTTAATCACATTCTTTACCATTTGCAATCATAAAATAGTCTAGTATCTTCATTTTTTCAACATACGTAGCTATTACCCTCGAAAACTAAAACTTTTGAAATAGGAAAAGAGCCTTTAATCACATTCTTTACCATTTGCAATCATAAAATAGTCTAATATCTTCATTTTTTCAACATACGTAGCTATTACCCTCGAAAACTAAAACCTTTGAAATAGGAAAAGAGCCTTTAATCACATTCTTTACCATGTGCAATCATAAAATTGTCTAATATCTTCATTTTTTCAACATACGTAGCTATTACCCTCGAAAACTAAAACTTTTGAAATAGGAAACGAGCCTTTAATCACATTCTTTACCATGTGCAATCATAAAATAGTCTAATATCTTCATTTTTTCCACAGACAAAGCTATTACCCTCGAAAACTTCATTTTTTCAACATACGTAGCTATTACCCTCGAAAACTAAAACTTTTGAAATAGGAAAAGAGCCTTTAATCACATTCTTTACCATGTGCAATCATAAAATAGTCTAATATCTTCATTTTTTCAACATAAGTAGCTATTACCCTCGAAAACTAAAACTTTTGACATAGGAAAAGAGCCTTTAATCACATTCTTTACCATGTGCAATCATAAAATAGTTTAATATCTTCATTTTTTCAACATACGTAGCTATTACCCTCGAAAACTAAAACTTTTGAAATAGGAAAAGAGCCTTTAATCACATTCTTTACCATGTGCAATCATAAAATTGTCTAATATCTTCATTTTTTCCACAGACAAAGCTCTTACCCTCAAAAACTAAAACTTTTGAAATAGGAAAAGAGCCTTTAATCACATTCTTTACCATTTGCAATCATAAAATAGTCTAGTATCTTCATTTTTTTCAACATACGTAGCTATTACCCTCGAAAACTAAAACTTTTGAAATAGGAAAAGAGCCTTTAATCACATTCTTTACCATTTGCAATCATAAAATTGTCTAATATCTTCATTTTTTCAACATACTTAGCTATTACCCTCGAAAACTAAAACTTTTGAAATAGGAAAAGAGCCTTTAATCACATTCTTTACCATGTGCAATCATAAAATAGTCTAATATCTTCATTTTTTCCACAGACAAAGCTATTACCCTCGAAAACTTCATTTTTTCAACATACGTAGCTATTACCCTCGAAAACTAAAACTTTTGAAATAGGAAAAGAGCCTTTAATCACATTCTTTACCATGTGCAATCATAAAATAGTCTAATATCTTCATTTTTTCAACATAAGTAGCTATTACCCTCGAAAACTAAAACTTTTGACATAGGAAAAGAGCCTTTAATCACATTCTTTACCATGTGCAATCATAAAATAGTTTAATATCTTCATTTTTTCAACATACGTAGCTATTACCCTCGAAAACTAAAACTTTTGAAATAGGAAAAGAGCCTTTAATCACATTCTTTACCATGTGCAATCATAAAATTGTCTAATATCTTCATTTTTTCCACAGACAAAGCTCTTACCCTCAAAAACTAAAACTTTTGAAATAGGAAAAGAGCCTTTAATCACATTCTTTACCATTTGCAATCATAAAATAGTCTAGTATCTTCATTTTTTCAACATACGTAGCTATTACCCTCGAAAACTAAAACTTTTGAAATAGGAAAAGAGCCTTTAATCACATTCTTTACCATTTGCAATCATAAAATAGTCTAATATCTTCATTTTTTCAACATACGTAGCTATTACCCTCGAAAACTAAAACCTTTGAAATAGGAAAAGAGCCTTTAATCACATTCTTTACCATGTGCAATCATAAAATTGTCTAATATCTTCATTTTTTCAACATACGTAGCTATTACCCTCGAAAACTAAAACTTTTGAAATAGGAAAAGAGCCTTTAATCACATTCTTTACCATTTGCAATCATAAAATAGTCTAATATCTTCATTTTTTCCACAGACAAAGCTATTACCCTCGAAAACTAAAACTTTTGAACTAGGAAAAGAGCCTTTAATCACATTCTTTACCATTCACAATCATAAAATAGTCTAATATCTTCATTTTTTTCAACATACGTAGCTATTACCCTCAAAAACTAAAACTTTTGACATAGGAAAAGAGCCTGTAATCACATTCTTTACCATGTGCAATCATAAAATAGTCTAATATCTTCTTTTTTTCAACATACGTAGCTATTACCCTCGAAAACTAAAACCTTTGAAATAGGAAAAGAGCCTTTAATGACATTCTTTACCATGTGCAATCATAAAATTGTCTAATATCTTCATTTTTTCAACATACGTAGCTATTACCCTCGAAAACTAAAACTTTTGAAATAGGAAAAGAGCCTTTAATCACATTCATTACAATTTGCAATCATAAAATAGTCTAATATCTTCATTTTTTCAACATACGTAGCTATTACCCTCGAAAACTAAAACTTTTGAAATAGGAAAAGAGCCTTTAATCACATTCTTTACCATGTGCAATCATAAAATTGTCTAATATCTTCATTTTTTCCACGGAAAAAGCTCTTACCCTCGAAAACTAAAACTTTTGAAATAGGAAATGAGCCTTTAATCACATTCTTTACCATTTGCAATCATAAAATAGTCTAATATCTTCATTTTTTCAACATACGTAGCTATTACCCCTCGAAAACTAAAACTTTTGAAATAGTAAAAGAGTCTTTAATCACATTCTTTACCATTTGCAATCATAAAATAGTCTAATATCTTTATTTTTTCAACATACGTAGCTATTACCCTCGAAAACTAAAACTTTTGAAATAGGAAAAGAGCCTTTAATCACATTCTTTACCATGTGCAATCATAAAATAGTCTAATATCTTAATTTTTTCAACCTACGTAGCTATTACCCTTGAAAACTAAAACTTTTGAAATAGGAAAAGAGCCTTTAATCACAATCTTTACCATTTGCAATCATAGAATAGTCAAATATCTTCATTTTTTCAACATACGTAGCTATTACCCCCGAAAACTAAAACTTTTGAAATAGGAAAAGAGCCTTTAATCACATTCTTTACCATGTGCAATCATAAAATTGTCTAATATCTTCATTTTTTCCACAGACAAAGCTATTACCCTCGAAAACTAAAACTTTTGACATAGGAAAAGAGTCTTTAGTCACATTCTTTACCATGTGCAATCATAAAATAGTCTAATATGTTTATTTTTTTCCACAGACATAGCTATTACCCTCGAAAACTAAAATTTTTGACATAGGAAAAGAGCCTTTAATCACATTCTTTACCATTTGCAATCATAAAATAGTCTAATATCTTCATTTTTTCCACAGACATAGCTATTACCCTCGAAAACTAAAACTTTTGAAATGGGAAAAGAGCCTTTGATCACATTCTTTACCATTTGCAATCATAAAATAGTCTAATATTTCATTTTTTCAACATATGTAGCTCTTACCCCCGAAAACTAAAACTTTTGAAATAGGAAAAGAGCCTTTAATCACATTCTTTACCATTTGCAATCATAAAATAGTCTAATATCTTCATTTTTTCAACATACGTAGCTATTACCCTCGAAAACTAAAACTTTTGACATAGGAAAAGAGCCTTTAATCACATTCTTTACCATTTGCAACCATAAAATAGTCTAATATCTTCAATTTTTCAACGTACGTAGCTATTACCCTCGAAAATTAAAACTTTTGAAATAGGAAAAGAGCTTTTAATCACATTCTTTACCATGTGCGATCATAAAATTGTCTAATATCTTCATTTTTTCCACAGACAAAGCTCTTACCCTCGACAACTAAAACTTTTGAAATAGGAAAAGAGCCTTTAATCACATTCTTTACCATTTGCAATCCTAAAATAGTCTAATATCTTCATTTTTTCAACATACGTAGCTATTACCCTCGAAGACTAAAACTTTTGACAGAGGAAAAGAGCCTTTAATCACATTCTTTACCATGTGCATTCATTAAATAATCTAATATCTTCATTTTTTCCACAGACAAAGCTATTACCCTCGAAAACTAAATCTTTTGAAATAGGAAAAGAGCTTTTAATCACATTCTTTACCATTTGCAATCATAAACTAGTCTAATATCTTCATTTTTTAAACATACGTAGCTATTACCCTAGAAAACTAAAACTTTTGACATAGGAAAAGAGCCTTTAATGACATTCTCTACCATTTGCAATCATAAAATAGTCTAATATCTTCATTTTTTCAACATACGTAGCTATTACCCTCGAAAACTAAAACTTTTGAAATAGGAAAAGAGCCTTTAATCACATTCCTTACCATGTACAATCATAAAATTGTCTAATATCTTCATTTTTTCAACAGACATAGCTATTACCCTCGAAAACTTAAACTTTTGACACAGGAAAAGAGCTTTTAATCACATTCTTTACCATTTGCAATCATAAAATAGTCTAATATCTTCATTTTTTCAACATACGTAGCTATTACCCTCGAAAACTAAAACTTTTGAAATTGGAAAAGAGCCTTTAATCACATTATTTACCATTTGCAATCATAAAATAGTCTAATATCTTCATTTTTTCAACATACGTAGCTATAACCCTCGAAAACTAAAACTTTTGACATAGGAGAAAGAGCTTTTAATCACATTCTTTACCATGTGCAATCATAAAATAGTCTTATATCTTCATTTTTTCCACAGACAAAGCTATTACCCTCGAAAACTAAAACTTTTGAAATAGGAAAAGAGCCTTTAATCACATTCTTTACCATTTGCAGTCATAAAATAGTCTAATATCTTCATTTTTTCAACATACGTAGCTCTTACCCCCCGAAAACTAAAACTTTTGAAATAGGAAAAGAGCCTTTAATCACATTCTTTACCATTTGCAATCATAAAATTGTCTAATAGCTTCATTTTTTCAACATACGTTGCTCTTACCCCCCGAAAACTAAAACTTTTGAAATAGGAAAAGAGCCTTTAATCACATTCTTTACCATTTACAATCATAAAATAGTCTAATATCTTCATTTTTTCCACGGACGTAGCTATTACCCTCGAAAACTAAAACTCTTGAAATAGGAAAAGAGCCTTTTCCTCTTGATCCAGTCTTTGACCTATATAGATCTAAACTAGTTTTATTGTTTGGCCAGTTTTCAGCTTTTTGGATAGTTAGTTCATTGCGCAACGATTGCCTTTGGATATAGTTGGATTGATCTGGTTTTTGTTGGCCACTAAAGACAAAATTTTTGAGAAAAGCTCGAAGGGCGGTACGAGGGTAAATAAGAAAGGCATATCGAAGGTAAGATTTTGGCATAATATTTAATACCCTAAGATGAGCGACGAAGGTATAAAACAACTGATAAAGGAGATGCAAAGTCTAAGAGCCTCAGTAAATAAAATAGAGGTTTTGGCTGAGGGAATTGAAGGCCTAAAGACGATTTTTCGGAATTTTCTTGCAGGGTAGAGGAAACCAACAGAACAATTAAATCGGAGATAGCGGGACTGGCATTAAGCTGCTCGACTGTTAATAAAGATTTGCGGAAAACCCAGTCCAAGATAGATTTTCTTGAAAAAGAATTGAAGAACATGAATTTGATTATATACAATTTTGACCCTAAACATCGAGGACCCAGTCTAGCGTCAGATATTTTGTCATGCTTAAATGAAATTGTCCCGAATTTGGATCTAGAGAGGCGAGACATAAAGGATATTTTCCGCCTTCGCTCTAAAAATAATGGCGTGCCCCCGGTTGTCATTAAATTTATTAGCAAGCCTCTGAGAGATTTGGTGTTGAGATCCTCTGGGCTATTTAGCCGTCATAAGTTGTATATATCCCCTGACTACACGGAAAGAGAGCGTATGGCTCGAGATAAGTTAAAACCACTGCTAGTGGAGGCTAGGTCAAAAAATATGCCTGCTAAATTAAGGGGGGTAAGGCTAATTTTACAGGACAAGATTTTGACGTATGATTTTGAGAATGAGAAAATAATTGAAGTAAGTGGTCCGAGTGTTAGAGATATGGACCCGATAGCTTTGGGAAGGCTTCAAGGTCAGAGCCGTCAGTCCCTTGACCATGAGACTCCAACGCGTAGCAGGGCAGAATCTACAGGTAGCTTGCAAGGATATTTTTCAGCCAATGAAAATGAATTGGACGATCCAAACACGGATATTCGAACCACAACGACATTTATTACACCGAAAAATACGGTTGCTTTGAAGATGCTGGGAGGCCTGAACCACGGGCCAAACGCGACCATGCTAGGATAATAAGTCCAAGTGACGATCAAAATCAACCTATCAGAAAGTCACGATTAGTGGGAGTGCTCAACCAGGAAGCACCAATGGATGGCAGTGGTCTTGAGGTGAGGGCAAGTGATGGTGAAAGCGTGTCAAGAGAACAGCCGAGTCAAGGGTCTATAGTAACTGCTGGTGATGAATAGGAAACGGGGGGCCATAGTGAAAATTCTAGTGAAAGGGTAGTACGCATGGTGCATTGGAATATTCAAGGGTTTTCAGCGACAAAACTAAGTAATCTGTTGAAGGAAGCGTGTATTGATAATGAAAAGAAAGATATAGTTGGACTAGTAGAGACATGGAGTGATGGGAAAAACCCATTAAGTGTTGAAGGGTACAATGTTTTTGAAAGAGTGAGAAATAAATCGAGTAATGGTCGACATTATGGGGGGATAGCGATATTGATCCGGGATGATATATTTGATAGCATCCATAGGCTATTGAGTGCGTCAGAAAATATTGTGTGGTTACAAATGTCCATGTGGGATAAGAGGTATGTTATAGGCTGTGTATATATACCCCCTGAAAATAGTTCTTATATGAATGAATATACATGGGACATATTAATTGAGGAGTATGTTAATTATGTTGAGTTGTTTAGTGACCATTTTTTTGTATTACTAGGTGATTTCAACACCTACACGGGTACGAGTACGGAGGTTGAAGACATACAGGTGGATCTTGGCAACCCTTGCTTATCAGGTATGGAGAGTATGGTTGAATGGTATGGAAGAAACGGATGTCCGAAAGGTAGGACAAGCAAAGATGAAACTAGGAGGAAAAATAGGTGGGGCCATAAGTTGATAAATTTTTGTAGTGAGGGTCGGTTGATAATTTTGAATGGAAGGGTGGGTAAAGATCATGAAATGGGAGATTTTACGTGCTTTGGTTCGGGGAAGCCTAGCGTGATTGATTATATTATGGTTGATAGGAGGTTATGGGAAAATTGTTTGGATTTTTATGTTATGGATGTTGTAGGATCAGACCACCAGCCAATAGAGGTAGTCATGAAGGCAGGACAGGCGAAGAAATGGATGTATGAGATAGAGGGTGAGAGATATAGTTGGAGGAATAAGGGGAAGAGGGAATATAAGGGTAGGAAGGTAATGAAGCAGCAGATTAGGGTAGATTGTATGGAGGAAAACCGTTTGAAAAATATGTTGGAAAGTGAACAGATGCAGAAAAGGGCGGAGGAATGCATATATGTACTGGGAGAAGGGAAGTTAGAAGAAGCCGTGCAAGAAATATCAGAGGAAGTATACCAGAAATGCAGTGGGATATCAAATAACAAGGAGAGGGTGAGAAATACAAACGAATTCTTTGATGAGGATTGTCGGAGGCTGAAAGTAAACCTTATTCAACTTCTCAGGAAAGTGAAAGGAGCACTAAATGACCAGGAAATGAATAAACACTTATCGGAGTACCGAACAGAGAGAAAAATCTACAAGAGGTTATTAAAAATGAGAAAAAAACAAGTAGAAGAGATTAGGGCTATAAAGATCAGCGAGGAATACTTGTCAAAAGACCCAAAACAGTTTTGGAGTGAAGTAAGGCGGGAATTCAAGGCCAACGACAAACTCATACCTCCAGCTGAGTTGTGGAAAACATACCTGGAGAAGGACACTAGCAAAAGGGAGCAATATGAAGACGGTATAGGGAGTTTAGTAGAGGAGCTACGAGAGCAGAATGGTTTCCCCTTAAGACAAGAGGATTATAGTCTATTAGAACCGATTAAGGTAGAGGAAGTTTGTGCAAGCCTAAAAGGAATGAAGGGATCTTCGGCGCCGGGGGTGGATGGAATACCAGCAAAGATTTGGAAAATGGGGAAAACAGCTCTAGTACCAGTTTTAGCAGCAGTTTTCAGTTTTGTGACTGAAAATAGGAAATGGCCTGACCAGTGGAATGTGTCAGTAGGAATACCAATTTTCAAAAAAGGTAACAGACAGGATCGTAGTAATTATAGAATAATTAGTTTAGGAAATGTGATGAGTAAGATTTTCTGCAAGGTTATAGACTCAAGATTAGGGAAGTGGTTGGAGGTAAGGGAACTGCTATCCCCTTTTCAGGTAGGGTTTAGAAAAAATCATAGTGCAGTAGATCATAGTTTTACTTTGAGAATTATGGTAGAGAAGTATAGGAAAGGAAAAGGGGGGAGGTTATATGCAGCGTTTTTAGACCTGAAAGGAGCATATGATAATGTCGATAGGAACCTGTTAATGTTAAACCTGTTATCTTTAGGACTGCCTCACTATTTCGTATTGTTGCTGTGCGAAATGTATAAATATGTGAAGTTAGTAGTGAAAGTCGCGGGAAAGTGCTCAACTCCGGTGCAATCTTTATTGGGACTAAAGCAGGGATGTGTGCTGTCACCAAAATTGTTTAGCCTCTATTTAAATGATGCCAATGAATTTTTCGCTAAGAATAATGCACCAATGTTATCGATAGATTGGCTTAAACTGTGCTTACTACTATTTGCTGACGACATCGTATTACTGGCTGAAACAAAGGAGAAACTGCAACAATTATTAGAGATTACGGAGGTTTATTTGGAAGAAGAAGTTAATCCTGAACACATCGAAGTCAGTGGTGATGGTATTTGGTCGTAAAGCCATGGAAAGTGAAGATGTGAATTTTTCCTTTAAAGGTGAAACTATACCAGTGAATAATGAATTTGTTTATCTTGGGGTAAAGTTTACTAGTAATGGGAAATTCAGTGGGCATATGGATCTAGCGAATGCAAGGGGGAGGTATATTAGCGGCGAAATAGCGAGGAGTAGTCTTAGACGGGTGAGAGATATTAGAGTACATAAGAGGATTTGGACAAGTAAGATAGTACCGGCGATGCATTATGGAGCAGAGATCTGGGGCTATCGGAAAGGTCCAAAACTTGAGGTGGTTATGATGAGATATTATAAGAGGATGTTAGGACTATGGGATTCGTTTAGTAATTTGGTAATCCAGGGGGATTTAGGGCTAGTATCGCTGCGATCTATGAGGCTAGTGACCATGGTGAGATATTGGGTTAGGATACTGGGTATGCAGAGATTTACGGTAGCAAAGGCAGCATACTTAGAGGCGTTGAGACAGAATAGTAAAACAGGGTGGCCGGCGGAGATTAAGGACATCTTAGACAAGTGTGGATTAGGAGAATGGTGGAATGAAGGAAAGGGGATTATGGGTATGGAGGAAATAGTAATAAGGGAGGTACAAGAGAGATTGAAGAATCAAGAAATACAGATATGGTGGGAAAGTCTGGATCGTTCAGGGTCGTTAAAATTTTATAAACAGATAAAGAGGAGTTGGGGGGAGGAGGTATTTTGGAAGGTTGGGTTAAGTAGAGAGGATTTGAAGGCGTATTTGGATTGGAGGGGAAATGGATTTTTGATTGGGGAAAAAAGAAAGTATCAAGGGAGAAAAGGAGAGAAGGTAGTATCTATTGCTTGTCCTATGTGCGGATCTCAGGATGAAAGTTTAATACATTTTGTGTGTGAATGTGTCGAATTGAATGATTGGAGGCGTGAGATGTATGGTAAAGAAAAATTGAATGAGATATGGATGGTAGATAGAATGAATGATACAAATTTCCTGAGTATCAAAAGGATAGCAAGGTTTGTCAGGATTGCAGCGGTGCATCGGGAGCGTTTTCTTTAAATAGTTTTAATTTAATGTAGTTAATTTGTTGTTTGTGTATTATGTAATTTTCCTATGGCCCACGGGCTTTTTTTTCTGGAATAATTTATTATTAATTATTATTATAAGACACAATATGAATTATTATTATAACTCACAAAGACAGCGAGTCTTAATAATTTGAGGCCTAGATCTGGAGAATTTCCTAAGCAAATCCTTTCTTCTCTCCACGTTCCCGGAATAGAATTACACTAAATTTCCTCCGTTGAATCCTAGTTGAGAGTCAACTTTTTCCCATCAAGATTGGAAGTGGTCTCTCTTTCCCGTTATATGATACAAAACTCAAGAATTTCTTTTTCTCTTCTTTTTTTTTCTCTCTCTTTCAATCGGTAAAGCGGAAGATTTATGGGACGACCAATTAAGCGTGGGGGTCCTTGGCAATATTTTTAGAATAGGTTGTTAAGAGTGAAATTATTATTAATAAAGGGGAAAAGTCCGTTAATCCTTAGTAAGAAGAAACGTTTTTATGATTAAATTATTTTGTCGTTAGTTTAGATATTTTCGCGCTGTATTCTGTTTCTGTGCGTGCTTGTAATTTGTACTGTTGTTTAATTTTCTTGCTTGTTTGTTATTTATTTATATTGTTGTGTATATATGGCCCTTAGGCTTTTGAAATACACTTATCTATCTATCTATCTATTCTTTAGCATGTGCAATCATAAAATAGTCTAATATCTTAATTTTTTCCACAGACATAGCTATTACCCTTGAAAACTAAAACTTTTGAAATAGGAAAAGAGCCTTTAATCACATTCTTTACCATTTGCAATCATAAAATAGTCTAATATCTTCATTTTTTCAACATACGTAGCTATTACCCTCGAAAACTAAAACTTTTGAAATAGGAAAAGAGCCTTTAATCACATTCTTTACCATGTGCAATCATAAAATTGTCTAATATCTTCATTTTTTCACAGACAAAGCTATTACCCTCGAAAACTAAAACTTTTGAAATAGGAAAAGAGCCTTTAATCACATTCTTTACCATTTGCAGTCATAAAATAGTCTAATATCTTCATTTTTTCAACATACGTAGCTCTTACCCCCGAAAACTAAAACTTTTGAAATAGGAAAAGAGCCTTTAATCACATTCTTTACCATTTGCAATCATAAAATAGTCTAATATCTTCATTTTTTCAACATACGTAGCTATTACCCTCGAAAACTAAGACTTTTGAAATTGGAAAAGAGCCTTTAATCACATTCTTTACCATTTGCAATCATAAAATAGTCTAATATCTTCATTTTTTCAACATACGTAGCTATAACCCTCGAAAACTAAAACTTTTGACATAGGAGAAAGAGCCTTTAATCACATTCTTTACCATTTGCAATCATAAAATAGTCTTATATCTTCATTTTTTCCACAGACAAAGCTATTACCCTCGAAAACTAAAACTTTTGAAATAGGAAAAGAGCCTTTAATCACATTCTTTACCATTTGCAGTCATAAAATAGTCTAATATCTTCATTTTTTCAACATACGTAGCTCTTACCCCCGAAAACTAAAACTTTTGAAATAGGAAAAGAGCCTTTAATCACATTCTTTACCATTTGCAATCATAAAATAGTCTAATATCTTCATTTTTTCAACATACGTAGCTCTTACCCCCGAAAACTAAAACTTTTGAAATAGGAAAAGAGCCTTTAATCACATTCTTTACCATTTGCAATCATAAAATAGTCTAATATCTTCATTTTTTCAACATACGTAGCTATTACCCTCGAAAACTAAAACTTTTGACATAGGAAAAGAGCCTTTAATCACATTCTTTACCATTTGCATTCATAAAATAGTCTAATATCTTCATTATTTCAACATACGTAGCTATTACCCTCGAAAACTAAAACTTTTGACATAGGAAAAGAGCCTTTAATCACACTCTTTACCATTTGCAATCATAAAATAGTCTAATATCTTCATTTTTTCAACATACGTAGCTATTACCCTCGAAAACTAAAACTTTTGACATAGGAAAAGAGCCTTTAATCACATTCTTTACCATGTGCAATCATAAAATAGTCTAATATCTTCATTTTTTCAACATACCTAGCTATTACCCTCGAAAACTAAAACTTTTGACATAGGAAAAGAGCCTTTAATCACATTCTTTACCATTTGCAATCATAAAATAGTCTAATATCTTCATTTTTTCCACAGACAAAGCTCTTACCCTCGAAAACTAAAACTTTTGAAATAGGAAAAGAGCCTTTAATTACATTCTTTACCATTTGCAATCATAAAATAGTCTAATATCTTCATTTTTTCAACATACGTAGCTATTACCCTCGAAAACTAAAACTTTTGACATAGAAAAAGAGCCTTTAATCACATTCTTTACCATTTGCAACCATAAAATAGTCTAATATCTTCTTTTTTTCAACATACGTAGCTATTACCCTCGAAAACTAAAACTTTTGAAATAGGAAAAGAGCCTTTAATCACATTCTTTACCATGTGCAATCATAAAATACTCTAATATCTTCATTTTTGCCACAGACATAGCTAATACCCTCGAAAACTAAAAACTTTTGAAATAGAAAAAGAGCCTTTAATCACATTCTTTGCCATTTGCAATCATAAAATAGTCTAATATCTTGATTTTTTCAACATACGTAGCTATTACCCTCGAAAACTAAAACTTTTGACATAGGAAAAGAGCCTTTAATCATATTCTTTAGCATGTGCAATCATAAAATAGTCTAATATCTTCATTTTTTCCACAGACATAGCTATTACCCTTGAAAACTAAAACTTTTGAAATAGGAAAAGAGCCTTTAATCACATTCTTTACCATTTGCAATCATAAAATAGTCTAATATCTTCATTTTTTCAACATACGTAGCTATTACCCTCGAAAACTAAAACTTTTGAAATAGGAAAAGAGCCTTTAATCACATTCTTTACCATGTGCAATCATAAAATTGTCTAATATCTTCATTTTTTTCACAGACAAAGCTATTACCCTCGAAAACTAAAACTTTTGAAATAGGACAAGAGCCTTTAATCACATTCTTTACCATTTGCAGTCATAAAATAGTCTAATATCTTCATTTTTTCAACATACGTAGCTCTTACCCCCGAAAACTAAAACTTTTGAAATAGGAAAAGAGCCTTTAATCACATTCTTTACCATTTGCAATCATAAAATAGTCTAATATCTTCATTTTTTCAACAAACGTAGCTCTTACCCCCGAAAACTAAAACTTTTGAAATAGGAAAAGAGCCTTTAATCACATTCTTTACCATTTGCAATCATAAAATAGTCTAATATCTTCATTTTTTCAACATACGTAGCTATTACCCTCGAAAACTAAATTTTTTGACATAGGAAAAGAGCCTTTAATCACATTCTTTACCATATGCAATCATAAAATAGTCTAATATCTTCATTTTTTCAACATACCTAGCTATTACCCTCGAAAACTAAAACTTTTGACATGGGAAAAGAGCCTTTAATCACATTCTTTACCATTTGCAATCATAAAATAGTCTAATATCTTCATTTTTTCCACAGACAAAGCTCTTACCCTCGAAAACTAAAACTTTTGAAATAGGAAAAGAGCCTTTAATTACATTCTTTACCATTTGCAATCATAAAATAGTCTAATATCTTCATTTTTTCAACATACCTAGCTATTACCCTCGAAAACTAAAACTTTTTACATAGGAAAAGAGCCTTTAATCACATTCTTTACTATTTGCAACCATAAAATAGTCTAATATCTTCATTTTTTTAACATACGTAGCTATTACCCTCGAAAACTAAAACTTTTGAAATAGAAAAAGAGCCTTTAATCACATTCTTTACCATGTGCAATCATAAAATAGTCTAATATCTTCATTTTTGCCACAGACATAGCTAATACCCTCGAAAACTAAAACTTTTGAAATAGGAAAAGAGCCTTTAATCACATTCTTTGCCATTTGCAATCATAAAATAGTCTAATATCTTCATTTGTTCAACATACGTAGCTATTACCCTCGAAAACTAAAACTTTTGAAATAGGAAAAGAGCCTTTAATCACATTCTTTACCATGTACAATCATAAAATTGTCTAATATCTTCATTTTTCAACATTCGTAGCTATTACCCTCGAAAACTAAAACTTTTGACATAAAAAAAGAGCCTTTAATCACATTCTTTACCATTTGCAATCATAAAATAGTCTAATATCTTCATTTTTTCAACATACGTAGCTATTACCCTCGAAAACTAAAACTTTTGAAACTGGAAAAGAGCCTTTAATCACATTATTTACCATTTGCAATCATAAAATAGTCTAATATCTTCATTTTTTCAACATACGTAGCTATAACCCTCGAAAACTAAAACTTTTGACATAGGAGAAAGAGCCTTTAATCACATTCTTTACCATTTGCAATCATAAAATAGTCTTATATCTTCATTTTTTCCACAGACAAAGCTATTACATTCGAAAACTAAAACTTTTGAAATAGGAAAAGAGCCTTTAATCACATTCTTTACCATTTGCAGTCATAAAATAGTCTAATATCTTCATTTTTTCAACATACGTAGCTCTTACCCCCGAAAACTAAAACTTTTGAAATAGGAAAAGAGCCTTTAATCACATTCTTTACCATTTGCAATCATAAAATAGTCTAATATCTTCATTTTTTCAACATACGTAGCTCTTACCCCCGAAAACTAAAACTTTTGAAATAGGAAAAGAGCCTTTAATCACATTCTTTACCATTTGCAATCATAAAATAGTCTAATATCTTCATTTTTTCAACATACGTAGCTATTACCCTCGAAAACTAAAACTTTTGACATAGGAAAAGAGCCTTTAATCACACTCTTTACCATTTGCAATCATAAAATAGTCTAATATCTTCATTTTTTCAACATACCTAGCTATTACCCTCGAAAACTAAAACTTTTGACATAGGAAAAGAGCCTTTAATCACATTCTTTACCATTTGCAATCATAAAATAGTCTAATATCTTCATTTTTTCCACAGACAAAGCTCTTACCCTCGAAAACTAAAACTTTTGAAATAGGAAAAGAGCCTTTAATTACATTCTTTGCCATTTGCAATCATAAAATAGTCTAATATCTTCATTTGTTCAACATACGTAGCTATTACCCTCGAAAACTAAAACTTTTGAAATAGGAAAAGAGCTTTAATCACATTCTTTACCATGTACAATCATAAAATTGTCTAATATCTTCATTTTTCAACATACGTAGCTATTACCCTCGAAAACTAAAACTTTTGACATAAGAAAAGAGCCTTTAATCACATTCTTTACCATTTGCAATCATAAAATAGTCTAATATCTTCATTTTTTCAACATACGTAGCTATTACCCTCGAAAACTAAAACTTTTGAAACTGGAAAAGAGCCTTTAATCACATTATTTACCATTTGCAATCATAAAAGAGTCTAATATCTTCATTTTTTCAACATACGAAGCTATTACCCTCGAAAACTAAAACTTTTGACATAGGAAAGAGCCTTTCATCACATTCTTTACCATTTGCAACCATAAAATAGTCTAATATCTTCATTTTTTCAACATACGTAGCTATTACCCTCGAAAACTAAAACTTTTGAAATAGGAAAAGAGCCTTTAATCACATTCTTTACCATGTGCAATCATAAAATTGTCTAATATCTTCATTTTTTCAACATACGTAGCTATTACCCTCGAAAACTAAAACTTTTGAAATAGGAAAAGAGCCTTTAATCACATTCTTTACCATGTGCAATCATAAAATAGTCTAATATCTTCATTTTTGCCACAGACATAGCTAATACCCTCGAAAACTAAAACTTTTGAAATAGGAAAAGAGCCTTTAATCACATTCTTTGCCATTTGCAATCATAAAATTGTCTAATATCTTCATTTTTTCAACATACGTAGCTATTACCCTCGAAAACTAAAACTTTTGACATAGGAAAAGAGCCTTTAATCACATTCTTTACCATTTGCAATCATAAAATAGTCTAATATCTTTATTTTTTCAACATACGTAGCTATTACCCTCGAAAACTAAAACTTTTGACATAGGAAAAGAGCCTTTAATCATATTCTTTAGCATGTGCAATCATAAAATAGTCTAATATCTTCATTTTTTCCACAGACATAGCTATTACCCTTGAAAACTAAAACTTTTGAAATAGGAAAAGAGCCTTTAATCACATTCTTTACCATTTGCAATCATAAAATAGTCTAATATCTTCATTTTTTCAACATACGTAGCTATTACCCTCGAAAACTAAAACTTTTGAAATAAGAAAAGAGCCTTTAATCACATTCTTTACCATGTGCAATAATAAGATTGTCTAATATCTTCATTTTTTTCACAGACAAAGCTATTACCCTCGAAAACTAAAACTTTTGAAATAGGAAAAGAGCCTTTAATCACATTCTATACCATTTGCAATCATAAAATAGTCTAATATCTTGATTTTTTCAACATACGTAGGTCTTACCCCCGAAAACTAAAACTTTTGAAATAGGAAAAGAGCCTTTAATCACATTCTTTACCATTTGCAATCATAAAATAGTCTAATATCTTCATTTTTTCAACATACGTAGCTCTTACCCCCGAAAACTAAAACTTTTGAAATAGGAAAAGAGCCTTTAATCACATTCTTTACCATTTGCAATCATAAAATAGTCTAATATCTTCATTTTTTCAACATACGTAGCTATTACCCTCGAAAACTAAAACTTTTGACATAGGAAAAGAGCCTTTAATCACATTCTTTACCATTCGTATTCATAAAATTGTCTAATATCTTCATTATTTCAACATACGTAGCTATTACCCTCGAAAACTAAAACTTTTGACATAGGAAAAGAGCCTTTAATCACATTCTTTACCATTTGCAATCATAAAATAGTCTAATATCTTCATTTTTTCAACATACGTAGCTATTACCCTCGAAAACTAAATTTTTTGACATAGGAAAAGAGCCTTTAATCACATTCTTTACCATGTGCAATCATAAAATAGTCTAATATCTTCATTTTTTTCAACATACCTAGCTATTACCCTCGAAAACTAAAACTTTTGACATAGGAAAAGAGCCTTTAATCACATTCTTTACCATTTGCAATCATAAAATAGTCTAATATCTTCATTTTTTCCACAGACAAAGCTTTTACCCTTGAAAACTAAAACTTTTGAAATAGGAAAAGAGCCTTTAATTACATTCTTTACCATTTGCAATCATAAAATAGTCTAATATCTTCATTTTCAACATACGTAGCTATTACCCTCGAAAACTAAAACTTTTGACATAGGAAAGAGCCTTTAATCACATTCTTTACCATTT
>NW_027064873.1:0-24165 GCF_032884065.1 Artemia franciscana
AAATGAAGATATTAGACTATTTTATGATTGCACATGGTAAAGAATGTGATTAAAGGCTCTTTTCCTATTTCAAAAGTTTTAGTTTTCGAGGGTAATAGCTATGTATGTTGAAAAAATGAAGAAATTAGACTATTTTATGATTGCACATGGTAAAGAATGTGATTAAAGGCTCTTTTCCTATTCCAAAAGTTTTAGTTTTCGAGGGTAATAGCTACGTATGTTGAAAAAATGAAGATATTAGACTATTTTATGATTGCACATGGTAAAGAATGTGATTAAAGGCTCTTTTCCTTTTTCAAAAGTTTTAGTTTTCGAGGATAATAGCTACGTATGTTGAAAAAATGAAGATATAAGACTATTATATGAATGCAAATGGTAAAGAATGTGATTAAAGGCTCTTTTCCTATTTCAAAAGTTTTAGTTTTCGAGGTTAATAGCTTTGTCTGTGGAAAAAATGAAGATATTAGACTATTTTATGATTGCACATGGTAAAGAATGTGATTAAAGGCTCTTTTCCTATGTCAAAAGTTTTAGTTTTCGAGGGCAATAGCTACGTATGTTGAAAAAATGAAGATATTAGACTATTTTATGATTGCAAATGGTAAAGAATGTGATTAAAGGCTCTTTTCCTATGTCAAAAGTTTTAGTTTTCGAGGGTAATAGCTACGTATGTTGAAAAAATGAAGATATTAGACTATTTTATGATTGCAAATGATAAAGAATGTTATTAAAGGCTCTTTTCCTATGTAAAAAGTTTTAGTTTTCGAGGGTAATAGCTACGTTTGTTGAAAAAATGAAGATATTAGACAATTTTATGATTGCACATGGTAAAGAATGTGATTAAAGGCTCTTTTCCTATGTCAAAAATTTTAGTTTTCGGGGGGTAATAGCTTTGTCTGTGGAAAAAAAGGAAGATATTTTATGATTGCACATGGTAAAGAATGTGATTAAAGGCTCTTTTCCTATGTCAAAAGTTTTAGTTTTCGAGGGTAATAGCTATGTATGTTGAAAAAATGAAGATATTAGACAATTTTGTGATTGTACATGGTAAAGACTGTAATTAAAGTCTCTTTTCCTATTTCAAAAGTTTTAGTTTTCGAGGGTAATAGCTAAGTATGTTGAAAAAATGAAGATATTAGACTATTTCATGATTGCAAATGGTAAATAATGTGATTAAAGGCTCTTTTCCTATTTCAAAAGTTTTAGTTTTCGAGGATAATAGCTACGTATGTTGAAAAAATGAAGATATTAGACTATTTTATGATTGCAAATGGTAAAGAATGTGATTAAAGGCTCTTTTCCTATTTCAAAAGTTTTAGTTTTCGAGGGTAATAGCTACGTATGTTGAAAAAATGAAGATATTAGACTATTTTATGATTGCAAATGGTAAAGAATGTGATTAAAGGCTCTTTTCCTATGTCAAAAGTTTTAGTTTTCGAGGGTAATAGCTACGTATGTTGAAAAAATGAAGATATTAGACTATTTTGTGATTGCACTTGGTAAAGAATGGGATTAAAGGCTCTTTTTCTATTTCAAAAGTTTTAGTTTTCGAGGGTAATAGCTACTTATGTTGAAAAAATGAAGATAATAGACTATTTTATGATTACAAATGGTAAAGAATGTGATTAAAGGCTCTTTTCCTATTTCAAAAGTTTTAGTTTTCGAGGATAATAGCTACGTATGTTGAAAAAATGAAGATATTAGACTATTTTATGATTGCACATGGTAAAGAATGTGATTAAAGGCTCTTTTCGTATTTCAAAAGTTTTAGTTTTCGAGGGTAATAGCTACGTATGTTGAAAAAATGAAGATATTAGACTATTTTATGATTGCAAATGGTAAAGAATGTGATTAAAGGCTCTTTTCCTATGTCAAAAGTTTTAGTTTTCGAGGGTAATAGCTACGTATGTTGAAAAAATGAAGATATTAGACTATTTTATGATTGCAAATGATAAAGAATGTTATTAAAGGCTCTTTTCCTATGTCAAAAGTTTTAGTTTTCGAGGGTAATAGCTACGTATGTTGAAAAAATGAAGATATTAGACAATTTTATGATTGCACATGGTAAAGAATGTGATTAAAGACTCTTTTCCTATGTCAAAAGTTTTAGTTTTCGGGGGTAAAAGCTTTGTCTGTGGAAAAAATGAAGATATTAGACAATTTTATGATTGCACATGGTAAAGAATGTGATTAAAGACTCTTTTCCTATTTCAAGAGTTTTAGTTTTCGAGGGTAATAGTTACGTATGTTGAAAAAATGAAGATATTAGACTATTTTATGATTGCAAATGGTAAAAAATGTGATTAAAGGCTCTTTTCCTATGTCAAAACTTTTAGTTTTCGAGGGTAATAGCTACGTATGTTGAAAAAATGAAGATATTAGACAATTTTATGATTGCAAATGGTAAAGACTGTGATTAAAGGCTCTTTTCCTATTTTAAAAGTTTTAGTTTTCGAGGGTAATAGCTACGTATGTTGAAAAAATGAAGATATTAGACTATTTTATGATTGCAAATGGTAAAGAATGTGATTAAAGGCTCTTTTCCTATTTGAAAAGTTTTAGTTTTCGAGGGTAATAGCTACTTATGTTGAAAAAATGAAGATATTAGACAATTTTATGATTGCAAATGGTAAAGAATGTGATTAAAGGCTCTTTTCCTATTTCAAAAGTTTTAGTTTTCGAGGGTAATAGCTACGTATGTTGAAAAAATGAAGATATAAGACTATTTTATGATTGCACATGGTAAAGAATGTGATTAAAGGCTCTTTTCCTATGTCAAAAGTTATAGTTTTCGAGGGTAATAGCTACGTATGTTGAAAAAATAAAGATATTAGACTATTTTATGATTGCACATGGTAAAGAATGTGATTAAAGGCTCTTTTCCTATTTCAAAAGTTTTAGTTTTCGAGGGTGATAGCTACGTATGTTGAAAAAATGAAGATATTAGACTATTTTATGATTGCAAATGGTAAAGAATGTGATTAAAGGCTCTTTTCCTATTTCAAAAGTTTTAGTTTTCGAGGGTAATATTTAAGAATGTTGAAAAAATGAAGATATTAGACTATTTTATGATTGCACATGGTAAAGAATGTGATTAAAGGCTCTTTTCCTATTTCAAAAGTTTTAGTTTTCGAGGGTAATAGCTACGTATGTTGAAAAAATGAAGAAATTAGACTATTTTATGATTGCACATGGTAAAGAATGTGATTAAAGGCTCTTTTCCTATTTCAAAAGTTTTAGTTTTCGAGGGCAATAGCTACGTATGTTGGAAAAATGAAGATATTAAACTATTTTATGATTGCACATGGTAAAGAATGTGATTAAAGGCTCTTTTCCTGTGTCAAAAGTTTTAGTTTTCGAGGGTAATAGCTACGTATGTTGAAAAAATGAAGATATTAGACTATTATATGAATGCAAATGGTAAAGAATGTGATTAAAGACTCTTTTCCTATTTCAAAAGTTTTAGTTTTCGAGGTTAATAGCTTTGTCTGTGGAAAAAATGAAGATATTAGACTATTTTATGATTGCACATGGTAAAGAATGTGATTAAAGGCTCTTTTCCTATGTCAAAAGTTTTAGTTTTCGAGGGCAATAGCTACGTATGTTGAAAAAATGAAGATATTAGACTATTTTATGATTGCAAATGGTAAAGAATGTGATTAAAGGCTCTTTTCCTATGTCAAAAGTTTTAGTTTTCGAGGGTAATAGCTACGTATGTTGAAAAAATGAAGATATTAGACTATTTTATGATTGCAAATGAAAGAATGTTATTAAAGGCTCTTTTCCTATGTCAAAAGTTTTAGTTTTCGAGGGTAATAGCTACGTATGTTGAAAAAATGAAGATATTAGACAATTTTATGATTGCACATGGTAAAGAATGTGATTAAAGGCTCTTTTCCTATGTCAAAAATTTTAGTTTTCGGGGGTAAGAGCTTTGTCTGTGGAAAAAATTAAGATATTAGACAATTTTATGATTGCACATGGTAAAGAATGTGATTAAAGGCTCTTTTCCTATTTCAAAAGTTCTAGTTTTCGAGGGTAATAGCTACGTATGTTGAAAAAATGAAGATATTAGACTATTTTATGATTGCACATGGTAAAGAATGTGATTAAAGGCTCTTTTCCTATTTCAAAAGTTTTAGTTTTCGAGGGTAATAGCTACGTATGTTGAAAAAATGAAGATATTAGACTATTTTATGATTGCACATGGTAAAGAATGTGATTAAAGGCTCTTTTCCTATTTCAAAAGTTTTAGTTTTCGAGGGTAATAGCTACGTATGTTGAAAAAATGAAGATATTAGACTATTTTATGATTGCAAATGGTAAAGAATGTGATTAAAGGCTCTTTTCCTATTTCAAAAGTTTTAGTTTTCGAGGGTAATAGCTACGTATGTTGAAAAAATGAAGATATTAGACTATTTTATGATTGCACATGGTAAAGAATGTGATTAAAGGCTCTTTTCCTATTTCAAAAGTTTTAGTTTTCGAGGGTAATAGCTACGTATGTTGAAAAAATGAAGATATTAGACTATTTTATGATTGCACATGGTAAAGAATGTGATTAAAGGCTCTTTTCCTATGTCAAAAGTTTTAGTTTTCGAGGGTAATAGCTACGTATGTTGAAAAAATGAAGATATTAGACTATTTTATGATTGCAAATGGTAAAGAATGTGATTAAAGACTCTTTTCCTATTTCAAAAGTTTTAGTTTTCGAGGGTAATAGCTACGTTGTTGAAAAAATGAAGATATTAGACTATTTTATGATTGCAAATGGTAAAGAATGTGATTAAAGGCTCTTTTCCTATGTCAAAAGTTTTAGTTTTCGAGGGTAATAGCTACGTATGTTGAAAAAATGAAGATATTAGACTATTTTATGATTGCACATGGTAAAGAATGTGATTAAAGGCTCTTTTCCTATGTCAAAAGTTTTAGTTTTCGAGGGTAATAGCTACGTATGTTGAAAAAATGAAGATATTAGACTATTTTATGATTGCAAATGGTAAAGAATGTGATTAAAGGCTCTTTTCCTATGTAAAAGTTTTAGTTTTCGAGGGTAATAGCTACGTATGTTGAAAAAATGAAGATATTAGACAATTTTATGATTGCACATGGTAAAGAATGTGATTAAAGGCTCTTTTCCTATTTCAAAAGTTTTAGTTTTCGAGGGTAATAGCTACGTATGTTGAAAAAATGAAGATATTAGACTATTTTATGATTGCACATGGTAAAGAATGTGATTAAAGGCTCTTTTCCTATTTCAAAAGTTTTAGTTTTCGAGGGTAATAGCTACGTATGTTGAAAAAATGAAGATATTAGACTATTTTATGATTGCACATGGTAAAGAATGTGATTAAAGGCTCTTTTCCTATTTCAAAAGTTTTAGTTTTCGAGGGTAATAGCTACGTATGTTGAAAAAATGAAGATATTAGACTATTTTATGATTGCAATGGTAAAGAATGTGATTAAAGGCTCTTTTCCTATTTCAAAAGTTTTAGTTTTCGAGGGTAATAGCTACGTATGTTGAAAAAATGAAGATATTAGACTATTTTATGATTGCAAATGGTAAAGAATGTGATTAAAGGCTCTTTTCCTATTTCAAAAGTTTTAGTTTTCGAGGGTAATAGCTACGTATGTTGAAAAAATGAAGATAATTAGACTATTTTATGATTGCACATGGTAAAGAATGTGATTAAAGGCTCTTTTCCTATTTCAAAAGTTTTAGTTTTCGAGGGTAATAGCTACGATGTTGAAAAAATGAAGATATTAGACTATTTTATGATTGCACATGGTAAAGAATGTGATTAAAGGCTCTTTTCCTATTTCAAAAGTTTTAGTTTTCGAGGGTAATAGCTACGTATGTTGAAAAAATGAAGATATTAGACTATTTTATGATTGCACATGGTAAAGAATGTGAATAAAGGCTCTTTTCCTATTTCAAAAGTTTTAGTTTTCGAGGGTAATAGCTACGTATGTTGAAAAAATGAAGATATTAACTATTTTATGATTGCACATGGTAAAGAATGTGATTAAAGGCTCTTTTCCTATGTCAAAAGTTTTAGTTTTCGAGGGTAATAGCTACGTATGTTGAAAAAATGAAGATATTAGACTATTTTATGATTGCAAATGGTAAAGAATGTGATTAAAGGCTCTTTTCCTATTTCAAAAGTTTTAGTTTTCGAGGGTAATAGCTTTGTCTGTGGAAAAAATGAAGATATTAGACTATTTTATGATTGCACATGGTAAAGAATGTGATTAAAGGCTCTTTTCCTATGTCAAAAGTTTTAGTTTTCGAGGGTAATAGCTACGTATGTTGAAAAAATGAAGATATTAGACTATTTTATGATTGCAAATGGTAAAGAATGTGATTAAAGGCTCTTTTCCTATGTCAAAAGTTTTAGTTTTCGAGGGTAATAGCTACGTATGTTGAAAAAATGAAGATATTAGACTATTTTATGATTGCAAATGGTAAAGAATGTGATTAAAGGCTCTTTTCCTATGTAAAAGTTTTAGTTTTCGAGGGTAATAGCTACGTATGTTGAAAAAATGAAGATATTAGACAATTTTATGATTGCACATGGTAAAGAATGTGATTAAAGGCTCTTTTCCTATGTCAAAAGTTTTAGTTTTCGAGGGTAATAGCTACGTTGTTGAAAAAATGAAGATATTAGACTATTTTATGATTGCACATGGTAAAGAATGTGATTAAAGGCTCTTTTCCTATTTCAAAAGTTTAGTTTTCGAGGGTAATAGCTACGTATGTTGAAAAAATGAAGATATTAGACTATTTTATGATTGCACATGGTAAAGAATGTGATTAAAGGCTCTTTTCCTATTTCAAAAGTTTTAGTTTTCGAGGGTAATAGCTACGTATGTTGAAAAAATGAAGATATTAGACTATTTTATGATTGCACATGGTAAAGAATGTGATTAAAGGCTCTTTTCCTATTTCAAAAGTTTTAGTTTTCGAGGGTAATAGCTACGTATGTTGAAAAAATGAAGATATTAGACTATTTTATGATTGCACATGGTAAAGAATGTGATTAAAGGCTCTTTTCCTATTTCAAAAGTTTTAGTTTTCGAGGGTAATAGCTACGTATGTTGAAAAAATGAAGAAATTAGACTATTTTATGATTGCACATGGTAAAGAATGTGATTAAAGGCTCTTTTCCTATTTCAAAAGTTTTAGTTTTCGAGGGTAATAGCTACGTATGTTGAAAAAATGAAGATATTAGACTATTTTATGATTGCACATGGTAAAGAATGTGATTAAAGGCTCTTTTCCTGTGTCAAAAGTTTTAGTTTTCGAGGGTAATAGCTACGTATGTTGAAAAAATGAAGATATTAGACTATTATATGAATGCAAATGGTAAAGAATGTGATTAAAGACTCTTTTCCTATTTCAAAAGTTTTAGTTTTCGAGGTTAATAGCTTTGTCTGTGGAAAAAATGAAGATATTAGACTATTTTATGATTGCACATGGTAAAGAATGTGATTAAAGGCTCTTTTCCTATGTCAAAAGTTTTAGTTTTCGAGGGCAATAGCTACGTATGTTGAAAAAATGAAGATATTAGACTATTTTATGATTGCAAATGGTAAAGAATGTGATTAAAGGCTCTTTTCCTATGTCAAAAGTTTTAGTTTTCGAGGGTAATAGCTACGTATGTTGAAAAAATGAAGATATTAGACTATTTTATGATTGCAAATGGTAAAGAATGTTATTAAAGGCTCTTTTCCTATTTCAAAAGTTTTAGTTTTCGAGGGTAATAGCTACGTATGTTGAAAAAATGAAGATATTAGACAATTTTATGATTGCACATGGTAAAGAATGTGATTAAAGGCTCTTTTCCTATGTCAAAAGTTTTAGTTTTCGGGGGTAATAGCTTATGTTGTGGAAAAAATGAAGATATTAGACTATTTTATGATTGCACATGGTAAAGAATGTGATTAAAGGCTCTTTTCCTATTTCAAAAGTTTTAGTTTTCGAGGGTAATAGCTATGTTTGTTGAAAAAATGAAGATATTAGACTATTTTATGATTGCACATGGTAAAGAATGTGATTAAAGGCTCTTTTCCTATTTCAAAAGTTTTAGTTTTCGAGGGTAATAGCTACGTATGTTGAAAAAATGAAGATATTAGACTATTTTATGATTGCACATGGTAAAGAATGTGATTAAAGGCTCTTTTCCTATTTCAAAAGTTTTAGTTTTCGAGGGTAATAGCTACGTATGTTGAAAAAATGAAGATATTAGACTATTTTATGATTGCAAATGGTAAAGAATGTGATTAAAGGCTCTTTTCCTATTTCAAAAGTTTTAGTTTTCGAGGGTAATAGCTACGTATGTTGAAAAAATGAAGATATTAGACTATTTTATGATTGCAAATGGTAAAGAATGTGATTAAAGGCTCTTTTCCTATTTCAAAAGTTTTAGTTTTCGAGGGTAATAGCTACGTATGTTGAAAAAATGAAGATATTAGACTATTTTATGATTGCACATGGTAAAGAATGTGATTAAAGGCTCTTTTCCTATGTCAAAAGTTTTAGTTTTCGAGGGTAATAGCTACGTATGTTGAAAAAATGAAGATATTAGACTATTTTATGATTGCAAATGGTAAAGAATGTGATTAAAGGCTCTTTTCCTATGTCAAAAGTTTTAGTTTTCGAGGGTAATAGCTACGTATGTTGAAAAAATGAAGATATTAGACTATTTTATGATTGCAATGGTAAAGAATGTGATTAAAGGCTCTTTTCCTATGTAAAAGTTTTAGTTTTCGAGGGTAATAGCTACGTATGTTGAAAAAATGAAGATATTAGACTATTTTATGATTGCACATGGTAAAGAATGTGATTAAAGGCTCTTTTCCTATGTCAAAAGTTTTAGTTTTCGAGGGTAATAGCTTTGTCTGTGGAAAAAATGAAGATATTAGACAATTTTATGATTGCACATGGTAAAGAATGTGATTAAAGGCTCTTTTCCTATTTCAAAAGTTTTAGTTTTCGAGGGTAATAGCTACGTATGTTGAAAAAATGAAGATATTAGACTATTTTATGATTGCACATGGTAAAGAATGTGATTAAAGGCTCTTTTCCTATTTCAAAAGTTTTAGTTTTCGAGGGTAATAGCTACGTATGTTGAAAAAATGAAGATATTAGACTATTTTATGATTGCACATGGTAAAGAATGTGATTAAAGGCTCTTTTCCTATTTCAAAAGTTTTAGTTTTCGAGGGTAATAGCTACGTATGTTGAAAAAATGAAGATATTAGACTATTTTATGATTGCAAATGGTAAAGAATGTGATTAAAGGCTCTTTTCCTATTTCAAAAGTTTTAGTTTTCGAGGGTAATAGCTACGTATGTTGAAAAAATGAAGATATTAGACTATTTTATGATTGCACATGGTAAAGAATGTGATTAAAGGCTCTTTTCCTATTTCAAAAGTTTTAGTTTTCGAGGTAATAGCTTTAAGATGTTGAAAAAATGAAGATATTAGACTATTTTATGATTGCACATGGTAAAGAATGTGATTAAAGGCTCTTTTCCTATTTCAAAAGTTTTAGTTTTCGAGGGTAATAGCTACGTATGTTGAAAAAATGAAGATAATTAGACTATTTTATGATTGCACATGGTAAAGAATGTGATTAAAGGCTCTTTTCCTATTTCAAAAGTTTTAGTTTTCGAGGGTAATAGCTACGTATGTTGAAAAAATGAAGATATTAGACTATTTTATGATTGCACATGGTAAAGAATGTGATTAAAGGCTCTTTTCCTATGTCAAAAGTTTTAGTTTTCGAGGGTAATAGCTACGTATGTTGAAAAAATGAAGATATTAGACTATTTTATGATTGCAAATGGTAAAGAATGTGATTAAAGGCTCTTTTCCTATTTCAAAAGTTTTAGTTTTCGAGGGTAATAGCTACGTATGTTGTGGAAAAAATGAAGATATTAGACTATTTTATGATTGCACATGGTAAAGAATGTGATTAAAGGCTCTTTTCCTATGTCAAAAGTTTTAGTTTTCGAGGGTAATAGCTACGTATGTTGAAAAAATGAAGATATTAGACTATTTTATGATTGCAAATGGTAAAGAATGTGATTAAAGGCTCTTTTCCTATGTCAAAAGTTTTAGTTTTCGAGGGTAATAGCTACGTATGTTGAAAAAATGAAGATATTAGACTATTTTATGATTGCACATGGTAAAGAATGTGATTAAAGGCTCTTTTCCTATGTCAAAAGTTTTAGTTTTCGAGGGTAATAGCTACGTATGTTGAAAAAATGAAGATATTAGACATTTTATGATTGCAAATGGTAAAGAATGTGATTAAAGGCTCTTTTCCTATGTCAAAAGTTTTAGTTTTCGAGGGTAATAGCTATTGTCTGTGGAAAAAATGAAGATATTAGACAATTTTATGATTGCACATGGTAAAGAATGTGATTAAAGGCTCTTTTCCTATTTCAAAAGTTTTAGTTTTCGAGGGTAATAGCTACGTATGTTGAAAAAATGAAGATATTAGACTATTTTATGATTGCACATGGTAAAGAATGTGATTAAAGGCTCTTTTCCTATTTCAAAAGTTTTAGTTTTCGAGGGTAATAGCTACGTATGTTGAAAAAATGAAGATATTAGACTATTTTATGATTGCACATGGTAAAGAATGTGATTAAAGGCTCTTTTCCTATTTCAAAAGTTTTAGTTTTCGAGGGTAATAGCTACGTATGTTGAAAAAATGAAGATATTAGACTATTTTATGATTGCACATGGTAAAGAATGTGATTAAAGGCTCTTTTCCTATTTCAAAAGTTTTAGTTTTCGAGGGTAATAGCTACATATGTTGAAAAAATGAAGATATTAGACTATTTTATGATTGCACATGGTAAAGAATGTGATTAAAGGCTCTTTTCCTATTTCAAAAGTTTTAGTTTTCGAGGGTAATAGCTACGTATGTTGAAAAAATGAAGATATTAGACTATTTTATGATTGCACATGGTAAAGAATGTGATTAAAGGCTCTTTTCCTATGTCAAAAGTTTTAGTTTTCGAGGGTAATAGCTACGTATGTTGAAAAAATGAAGATATTAGACTATTTTATGATTGCAAATGGTAAAGAATGTGATTAAAGGCTCTTTTCCTATTTCAAAAGTTTTAGTTTTCGAGGGTAATAGCTTTGTCTGTGGAAAAAATGAAGATATTAGACTATTTTATGATTGCACATGGTAAAGAATGTGATTAAAGGCTCTTTTCCTATGTCAAAAGTTTTAGTTTTCGAGGGTAATAGCTACGTATGTTGAAAAAATGAAGATATTAGACTATTTTATGATTGCAAATGGTAAAGAATGTGATTAAAGGCTCTTTTCCTATGTCAAAAGTTTTAGTTTTCGAGGGTAATAGCTACGTATGTTGAAAAAATGAAGATATTAGACTATTTTATGATTGCACATGGTAAAGAATGTGATTAAAGGCTCTTTTCCTATGTCAAAAGTTTTAGTTTTCGAGGGTAATAGCTACGTATGTTGAAAAAATGAAGATATTAGACTATTTTATGATTGCACATGGTAAAGAATGTGATTAAAGGCTCTTTTCCTATGTCAAAAGTTTTAGTTTTCGAGGGTAATAGCTACGTATGTTGAAAAAATGAAGATATTAGACTATTTTATGATTGCAATGGTAAAGAATGTGATTAAAGGCTCTTTTCCTATTTCAAAAGTTTTAGTTTTCGAGGGTAATAGCTACGTATGTTGAAAAAATGAAGATATTAGACTATTTTATGATTGCACATGGTAAAGAATGTGATTAAAGGCTCTTTTCCTATTTCAAAAGTTTTAGTTTTCGAGGGTAATAGCTACGTATGTTGAAAAAATGAAGATATTAGACTATTTTATGATTGCACATGGTAAAGAATGTGATTAAAGGCTCTTTTCCTATTTCAAAAGTTTTAGTTTTCGAGGGTAATAGCTACGTATGTTGAAAAAATGAAGATATTAGACTATTTTATGATTGCAAATGGTAAAGAATGTGATTAAAGGCTCTTTTCCTATGTCAAAAGTTTTAGTTTTCGAGGGTAATAGCTACGTATGTTGAAAAAATGAAGATATTAGACTATTTTATGATTGCACATGGTAAAGAATGTGATTAAAGGCTCTTTTCCTATGTCAAAAGTTTTAGTTTTCGAGGGTAATAGCTACGTATGTTGAAAAAATGAAGATATTAGACTATTTTATGATTGCAATGGTAAAGAATGTGATTAAAGGCTCTTTTCCTATTTCAAAAGTTTTAGTTTTCGAGGGTAATAGCTACGTATGTTGAAAAAATGAAGATTAGACTATTTTATGATTGCAAATGGTAAAGAATGTGATTAAAGGCTCTTTTCCTATTTCAAAAGTTTTAGTTTTCGAGGGTAATAGCTACTTATGTTGAAAAAATGAAGATATTAGACTATTTTATGATTGCAAATGGTAAAGAATGTGATTAAAGGCTCTTTTCCTATTTCAAAAGTTTTAGTTTTCGAGGGTAATAGCTACGTATGTTGAAAAAATGAAGATATTAGACTATTTTATGATTGCAAATGGTAAAGAATGTGATTAAAGGCTCTTTTCCTATGTCAAAAGTTTTAGTTTTCGAGGGTAATAGCTACGTATGTTGAAAAAATGAAGATATTAGACTATTTTATGATTGCACATGGTAAAGAATGTGATTAAAGGCTCTTTTCCTATTTCAAAAGTTTTAGTTTTCGAGGGTAATAGCTACGTATGTTGAAAAAATGAAGATATTAGACTATTTTATGATTGCAAATGGTAAAGAATGTGATTAAAGGCTCTTTTCCTATGTCAAAAGTTTTAGTTTTCGAGGGTAATAGCTACGTATGTTGAAAAAATGAAGATATTAGACTATTTTATGATTGCACATGGTAAAGAATGTGATTAAAGGCTCTTTTCCTATTTCAAAAGTTTTAGTTTTCGAGGGTAATAGCTACTTGTTGAAAAAATGAAGATATTAGACTATTTTATGATTGCACATGGTAAAGAATGTGATTAAAGGCTCTTTTCCTATGTCAAAAGTTTTAGTTTTCGAAGGGTAATAGCTACGTATGTTGAAAAAATGAAGATATTAGACTATTTTATGATTGCACATGGTAAAGAATGTGATTAAAGGCTCTTTTCCTATTTCAAAAGTTTTAGTTTTCGAGGGTAATAGCTACGTATGTTGAAAAAATGAAGATATTAGACTATTTTATGATTGCAAATGGTAAAGAATGTGATTAAAGGCTCTTTTCCTATTTCAAAAGTTTTAGTTTTCGAGGGTAATAGCTACGTATGTTGAAAAAATGAAGATATTAGACAATTTTATGATTGCACATGGTAAAGAATGTGATTAAAGGCTCTTTTCCTATTTCAAAAGTTTTAGTTTTCGAGGGTAATAGCTTTGTCTGTGGAAAAAATGAAGATATTAGACTATTTTATGATTGCACATGGTAAAGAATGTGATTAAAGGCTCTTTTCCTATGTCAAAAGTTTTAGTTTTCGAGGGTAATAGCTACGTATGTTGAAAAAATGAAGATATTAGACAATTTTATGATTGTACATGGTAAAGACTGTAATTAAAGGCTCTTTTCCTATTTCAAAAGTTTTAGTTTTCGAGGGTAATAGCTACGTATGTTGAAAAAATGAAGATATTAGACTATTTTATGATTGCAAATGGTAAAGAATGTGATTAAAGGCTCTTTTCCTATTTCAAAAGTTTTAGTTTTCGAGGGTAATAGCTACGTATGTTGAAAAAATGAAGATATTAGACTATTATTATGAATGCAAATGGTAAAGAATGTGATTAAAGGCTCTTTTCCTATGTCAAAAGTTTTAGTTTTCGAGGGTAATAGCTACGTATGTTGAAAAAATGAAGATATTAGACTATTTTATGATTGCACATGGTAAAGAATGTGATTAAAGGCTCTTTTCCTATGTCAAAAGTTTTAGTTTTCGAGGGTAATAGCTACGTATGTTGAAAAAATGAAGATATTAGACTATTTTATGATTGCAAATGGTAAAGAATGTGATTAAAGGCTCTTTTCCTATGTCAAAAGTTTTAGTTTTCGAGGGTAATAGCTACGTATGTTGAAAAAATGAAGATATTAGACAATTTTATGATTGCAAATGGTAAAGAATGTGATTAAAGGCTCTTTTCCTATTTCAAAAGTTTTAGTTTTCGAGGGTAATAGCTACGTATGTTGAAAAAATGAAGATATTAGACAATTTTATGATTGCACATGGTAAAGAATGTGATTAAAGGCTCTTTTCCTATTTCAAAAGTTTTAGTTTTCGAGGGTAATAGCTACGTATGTTGAAAAAATGAAGATATTAGACTATTTTATGATTGCACATGGTAAAGAATGTGATTAAAGGCTCTTTTCCTATTTCAAAAGTTTTAGTTTTCGAGGGTAATAGCTACGTATGTTGAAAAAATGAAGATATTAGACTATTTTATGATTGCACATGGTAAAGAATGTGATTAAAGGCTCTTTTCCTATGTCAAAAGTTTTAGTTTTCGAGGGTAATAGCTACGTATGTTGAAAAAATGAAGATATTAGACTATTTTATGATTGCAAATGGTAAAGAATGTGATTAAAGGCTCTTTTCCTATGTCAAAAGTTTTAGTTTTCGAGGGTAATAGCTTTGTCTGTGGAAAAAATGAAGATATTAGACTATTTTATGATTGCACATGGTAAAGAATGTGATTAAAGGCTCTTTTCCTATTTCAAAAGTTTTAGTTTTCGAGGGTAATAGCTACGTATGTTGAAAAAATGAAGATAATTAGACTATTTTATGATTGCAAATGGTAAAGAATGTGATTAAAGGCTCTTTTCCTATGTCAAAAGTTTTAGTTTTCGAGGGTAACAGCTACGTATGTTGAAAAAATGAAGATATTAGACTATTTTATGATTGCACATGGTAAAGAATGTGATTAAAGGCTCTTTTCCTATTTCAAAAGTTTTAGTTTTCGAGGGTAATAGCTACGTATGTTGAAAAAATGAAGATATTAGACTATTTTATGATTGCAAATGGTAAAGAATGTGATTAAAGGCTCTTTTCCTATTTCAAAAGTTTTAGTTTTCGAGGGTATAATAGCTACGATGTTGAAAAAATGAAGATATTAGACAATTTTATGATTGCACATGGTAAAGAATGTGATTAAAGGCTCTTTTCCTATTTCAAAAGTTTTAGTTTTCGAGGGTAATAGCTACGTATGTTGAAAAAATGAAGATATTAGACTATTTTATGATTGCACATGGTAAAGAATGTGATTAAAGGCTCTTTTCCTATTTCAAAAGTTTTAGTTTTCGAGGGTAATAGCTACGTATGTTGAAAAAATGAAGATATTAGACTATTTTATGATTGCAATGGTAAAGAATGTGATTAAAGGCTCTTTTCCTATGTCAAAAGTTTTAGTTTTCGAGGGTAATAGCTACGTATGTTGAAAAAATGAAGATATTAGACTATTTTATGATTGCACATGGTAAAGAATGTGATTAAAGGCTCTTTTCCTATGTCAAAAGTTTTAGTTTTCGAGGGTAATAGCTACGTTGTTGAAAAAATGAAGATATTAGACTATTTTATGATTGCACATGGTAAAGAATGTGATTAAAGGCTCTTTTCCTATTTCAAAAGTTTTAGTTTTCGAGGGTAATAGCTACGTATGTTGAAAAAATGAAGATATTAGACTATTTTATGATTGCAAATGGTAAAGAATGTGATTAAAGGCTCTTTTCCTATGTCAAAAGTTTTAGTTTTCGAGGGTAATAGCTACGTATGTTGAAAAAATGAAGATATTAGACTATTTTATGATTGCAAATGGTAAAGAATGTGATTAAAGGCTCTTTTCCTATGTAAAAGTTTTAGTTTTCGAGGGTAATAGCTACGTATGTTGAAAAAATGAAGATATTAGACTATTTTATGATTGCAAATGGTAAAGAATGTGATTAAAGGCTCTTTTCCTATGTCAAAAGTTTTAGTTTTCGAGGGTAATAGCTACGTTGTTGAAAAAATGAAGATATTAGACTATTTTATGATTGCACATGGTAAAGAATGTGATTAAAGGCTCTTTTCCTATTTCAAAAGTTTTAGTTTTCGAGGGTAATAGCTACGTATGTTGAAAAAATGAAGATATTAGACTATTTTATGATTGACATGGTAAAGAATGTGATTAAAGGCTCTTTTCCTATTTCAAAAGTTTTAGTTTTCGAGGGTAATAGCTAAGTATGTTGAAAAAATGAAGATATTAGACTATTTTATGATTGCAAATGGTAAAGAATGTGATTAAAGGCTCTTTTCCTATTTCAAAAGTTTTAGTTTTCGAGGGTAATAGCTACGTATGTTGAAAAAATGAAGATATTAGACTATTTTATGATTGCAAATGGTAAAGAATGTGATTAAAGGCTCTTTTCCTATTTCAAAAGTTTTAGTTTTCGAGGGTAATAGCTACGTATGTTGAAAAAATGAAGATATTAGACTATTTTATGATTGCAAATGGTAAAGAATGTGATTAAAGGCTCTTTTCCTATTTCAAAAGTTTTAGTTTTCGAGGGTAATAGCTACGTATGTTGAAAAAATGAAGATATTAGACTATTTTATGATTGCACATGGTAAAGAATGTGATTAAAGGCTCTTTTCCTATTTCAAAAGTTTTAGTTTTCGAGGGTAATAGCTACGTATGTTGAAAAAATGAAGATATTAGACTATTTTATGATTGCAAATGGTAAAGAATGTGATTAAAGGCTCTTTTCCTATTTCAAAAGTTTTAGTTTTCGAGGGTAATAGCTACGTATGTTGAAAAAATGAAGATATTAGACTATTTTATGATTGCACATGGTAAAGAATGTGATTAAAGGCTCTTTTCCTATTTCAAAAGTTTTAGTTTTCGAGGGTAATAGCTACGTATGTTGAAAAAATGAAGATATTAGACTATTTTATGATTGCAAATGGTAAAGAATGTGATTAAAGGCTCTTTTCCTATGTCAAAAGTTTTAGTTTTCGAGGGTAATAGCTACGTATGTTGAAAAAATGAAGATATTAGACTATTTTATGATTGCAAATGGTAAAGAATGTGATTAAAGGCTCTTTTCCTATGTCAAAAGTTTTAGTTTTCGAGGGTAATAGCTACGTATGTTGAAAAAATGAAGATATTAGACAATTTTATGATTGCAAATGGTAAAGAATGTGATTAAAGGCTCTTTTCCTATGTCAAAAGTTTTAGTTTTCAGGGTAATAGCTTTGTCTGAAAAAATGAAGATATTAGACAATTTTATGATTGCACATGGTAAAGAATGTGATTAAAGGCTCTTTTCCTATTTCAAAAGTTTTAGTTTTCGAGGGTAATAGCTTACGTATGTTGAAAAAATGAAGATATTAGACTATTTTATGATTGCAAATGGTAAAGAATGTGATTAAAGGCTCTTTTCCTATGTCAAAAGTTTTAGTTTTCGAGGGTAATAGCTACGTATGTTGAAAAAATGAAGATATTAGACAATTTTATGATTGCAAATGGTAAAGACTGTGATTAAAGGCTCTTTTCCTATTTCAAAAGTTTTAGTTTTCGAGGGTAATAGCTACGTATGTTGAAAAAATGAAGATATTAGACTATTTTATGATTGCAAATGGTAAAGAATGTGATTAAAGGCTCTTTTCCTATTTCAAAAGTTTTAGTTTTCGAGGGTAATAGCTACGTATGTTGAAAAAATGAAGATATTAGACTATTTTATGATTGCAAATGGTAAAGAATGTGATTAAAGGCTCTTTTCCTATTTCAAAAGTTTTAGTTTTCGAGGGTAATAGCTACGTATGTTGAAAAAATGAAGATATTAGACTATTTTATGATTGCACATGGTAAAGAATGTGATTAAAGGCTCTTTTCCTATGTCAAAAGTTTTAGTTTTCGAGGGTAATAGCTACGTATGTTGAAAAAATGAAGATATTAGACTATTTTATGATTGCAAATGGTAAAGAATGTGATTAAAGGCTCTTTTCCTATTTCAAAAGTTTTAGTTTTCGAGGGTAATAGCTACGTATGTTGAAAAAATGAAGATATTAGACTATTTTATGATTGCAAATGGTAAAGAATGTGATTAAAGGCTCTTTTCCTATTTCAAAAGTTTTAGTTTTCGAGGGTAATAGCTTTACGTATGTTGAAAAAATGAAGATATTAGACTATTTTATGATTGCACATGGTAAAGAATGTGATTAAAGGCTCTTTTCCTATTTCAAAAGTTTTAGTTTTCGAGGGTAATAGCTACGTATGTTGAAAAAATGAAGATATTAGACTATTTTATGATTGCACATGGTAAAGAATGTGATTAAAGGCTCTTTTCCTATTTCAAAAGTTTTAGTTTTCGAGGGTAATAGCTACGTATGTTGAAAAAATGAAGATATTAGACTATTTTATGATTGCACATGGTAAAGAATGTGATTAAAGGCTCTTTTCCTATTTCAAAAGTTTTAGTTTTCGAGGGTAATAGCTACGTATGTTGAAAAAATGAAGATATTAGACTATTTTATGATTGCAAATGGTAAAGAATGTGATTAAAGGCTCTTTTCCTATTCAAAAGTTTTAGTTTTCGAGGGTAATAGCTACGTATGTTGAAAAAATGAAGATATTAGACTATTTTATGATTGCACATGGTAAAGAATGTGATTAAAGGCTCTTTTCCTATTTCAAAAGTTTTAGTTTTCGAGGGTAATAGCTACGTATGTTGAAAAAATGAAGATATTAGACTATTTTATGATTGCAAATGGTAAAGAATGTGATTAAAGGCTCTTTTCCTATGTCAAAAGTTTTAGTTTTCGAGGGTAATAGCTACGTATGTTGAAAAAATGAAGATATTAGACTATTTTATGATTGCAAATGGTAAAGAATGTGATTAAAGGCTCTTTTCCTATTTCAAAAGTTTTAGTTTTCGAGGGTAATAGCTACGTATGTTGAAAAAATGAAGATATTAGACTATTTTATGATTGCAAATGGTAAAGAATGTGATTAAAGGCTCTTTTCCTATGTCAAAAGTTTTAGTTTTCGAGGGTAATAGCTACGTTGTTGAAAAAATGAAGATATTAGACTATTTTATGATTGCACATGGTAAAGAATGTGATTAAAGGCTCTTTTCCTATTTCAAAAGTTTTAGTTTTCGAGGGTAATAGCTACGTATGTTGAAAAAATGAAGATATTAGACTATTTTATGATTGCACATGGTAAAGAATGTGATTAAAGGCTCTTTTCCTATTTCAAAAGTTTTAGTTTTCGAGGGTAATAGCTACGTATGTTGAAAAAATGAAGATATTAGACTATTTTATGATTGCACATGGTAAAGAATGTGATTAAAGGCTCTTTTCCTATTTCAAAAGTTTTAGTTTTCGAGGGTAATAGCTACGTATGTTGAAAAAATGAAGATATTAGACTATTTTATGATTGCAAATGGTAAAGAATGTGATTAAAGGCTCTTTTCCTATTTCAAAAGTTTTAGTTTTCGAGGGTAATAGCTACGTATGTTGAAAAAATGAAGATATTAGACTATTTTATGATTGCACATGGTAAAGAATGTGATTAAAGGCTCTTTTCCTATTTCAAAAGTTTTAGTTTTCGAGGGTAATAGCTACGTATGTTGAAAAAATGAAGATATTAGACTATTTTATGATTGCAAATGGTAAAGAATGTGATTAAAGGCTCTTTTCCTATTTCAAAAGTTTTAGTTTTCGAGGGTAATAGCTACGTATGTTGAAAAAATGAAGATATTAGACTATTTTATGATTGCACATGGTAAAGAATGTGATTAAAGGCTCTTTTCCTATTTCAAAAGTTTTAGTTTTCGAGGGTAATAGCTACGTATGTTGAAAAAATGAAGATATTAGACTATTTTATGATTGCAAATGGTAAAGAATGTGATTAAAGGCTCTTTTCCTATGTCAAAAGTTTTAGTTTTCGAGGGTAATAGCTACGTTGTTGAAAAACTGAAGAAATTAGACTATTTTATGATTGCACATGGTAAAGAATGTGATTAAAGGCTCTTTTCCTATTTCAAAAGTTTTAGTTTTCGAGGGTAATAGCTACGTATGTTGAAAAAATGAAGATATTAGACTATTTTATGATTGCACATGGTAAAGAATGTGATTAAAGGCTCTTTTCCTATGTCAAAAGTTTTAGTTTTCGAGGGTAATAGCTACGTATGTTGAAAAAATGAAGATATTAGACTATTTTATGATTGCAAATGGTAAAGAATGTGATTAAAGGCTCTTTTCCTATGTCAAAAGTTTTAGTTTTCGAGGGTAATAGCTACGTATGTTGAAAAAATGAAGATATTAGACTATTTTATGATTGCAAATGGTAAAGAATGTGATTAAAGGCTCTTTTCCTATGTCAAAAGTTTTAGTTTTCGGGGGTAAGAGCTTTGTCTGTGGAAAAAATGAAGATATTAGACAATTTTATGATTGCACATGGTAAAGAATGTGATTAAAGGCTCTTTTCCTATGTCAAAAGTTTTAGTTTTCGAGGGTAATAGCTACGTATGTTGAAAAAATGAAGATATTAGACTATTTTATGATTGCACATGGTAAAGAATGTGATTAAAGGCTCTTTTCCTATTTCAAAAGTTTTAGTTTTCGAGGGTAATAGCTACGTATGTTGAAAAAATGAAGATATTAGACTATTTTATGATTGCAAATGGTAAAGAATGTGATTAAAGGCTCTTTTCCTATTTCAAAAGTTTTAGTTTTCGAGGGTAATAGCTACGTATGTTGAAAAAATGAAGATATTAGACTATTTTATGATTGCACATGGTAAAGAATGTGATTAAAGGCTCTTTTTGTATTTCAAAAGTTTTAGTTTTCGAGGGTAATAGCTACGTATGTTGAAAAAATGAAGATATTAGACTATTTTATGATTGCAAATGGTAAAGAATGTGATTAAAGGCTCTTTTCCTATGTCAAAAGTTTTAGTTTTCGAGGGTAATAGCTACGTATGTTGAAAAAATGAAGATATTAGACTATTTTATGATTGCAAATGATAAAGAATGTTATTAAAGGCTCTTTTCCTATGTCAAAAGTTTTAGTTTTCGAGGGTTATAGCTACGTATGTTGAAAAAATGAAGATATTAGACAATTTTATGATTGCACATGGTAAAGAATGTGATTAAAGGCTCTTTTCCTATGTCAAAAGTTTTAGTTTTCGAGGGTAAAAGCTTTGTCTGTGGAAAAAATGAAGATATTAGACAATTTTATGATTGCACATGGTAAAGAATGTGATTAAAGGCTCTTTTCCTATTTCAAAAGTTTTAGTTTTCGAGGGTAATAGTTACGTATGTTGAAAAAATGAAGATATTAGACTATTTTATGATTGCAAATGGTAAAGAATGTGATTAAAGGCTCTTTTCCTATTTCAAAAGTTTTAGTTTTCGAGGGTAATAGCTACGTATGTTGAAAAAATGAAGATATTAGACTATTTTATGATTGCAAATGGTAAAGAATGTGATTAAAGGCTCTTTTCCTATTTCAAAAGTTTTAGTTTTCGAGGGTAATAGCTACGTATGTTGAAAAAATGAAGATATTAGACTATTTTATGATTGCAAATGGTAAAGAATGTGATTAAAGGCTCTTTTCCTATTTCAAAAGTTTTAGTTTTCGAGGGTAATAGCTACGTATGTTGAAAAAATGAAGATATTAGACTATTTTATGATTGCAAATGGTAAAGAATGTGATTAAAGGCTCTTTTCCTATTTCAAAAGTTTTAGTTTTCGAGGGTAATAGCTACGTATGTTGAAAAAATGAAGATATTAGACTATTTTATGATTGCACATGGTAAAGAATGTGATTAAAGGCTCTTTTCCTATGTCAAAAGTTTTAGTTTTCGAGGGTAATAGCTACGTATGTTGAAAAAATAAGATATTAGACTATTTTATGATTGCACATGGTAAAGAATGTGATTAAAGGCTCTTTTCCTATTTCAAAAGTTTTAGTTTTCGAGGGTAATAGCTACGTATGTTGAAAAAATGAAGATATTAGACTATTTTATGATTGCAAATGGTAAAGAATGTGATTAAAGGCTCTTTTCCTATTTCAAAAGTTTTAGTTTTCGAGGGTAATAGCTACGTATGTTGAAAAAATGAAGATATTAGACTATTTTATGATTGCACATGGTAAAGAATGTGATTAAAGGCTCTTTTCCTATTTCAAAAGTTTTAGTTTTCGAGGGTAATAGCTACGTATGTTGAAAAAATGAAGATATTAGACTATTTTATGATTGCACATGGTAAAGAATGTGATTAAAGGCTCTTTTCCTATTTCAAAAGTTTTAGTTTTCGAGGGTAATAGCTACATATGTTGAAAAAATGAAGATATTAGACTATTTTATGATTGCACATGGTAAAGAATGTGATTAAAGGCTCTTTTCCTATTTCAAAAGTTTTAGTTTTCGAGGGTAATAGCTACGTATGTTGAAAAAATGAAGATATTAGACTATTTTATGATTGCACATGGTAAAGAATGTGATTAAAGGCTCTTTTCCTATTTCAAAAGTTTTAGTTTTCGAGGGTAATAGCTACGTATGTTGAAAAAATGAAGATATTAGACTATTTTATGATTGCAAATGGTAAAGAATGTGATTAAAGGCTCTTTTCCTATGTCAAAAGTTTTAGTTTTCGAGGGCAATAGCTACGTATGTTGAAAAAATGAAGATATTAGACTATTTTATGATTGCACATGGTAAAGAATGTGATTAAAGGCTCTTTTCCTATGTCAAAAGTTTTAGTTTTCGAGGGTAATAGCTACGTATGTTGAAAAAATGAAGATATTAGACTATTTTATGATTGCAAATGGTAAAGAATGTGATTAAAGGCTCTTTTCCTATGTAAAAGTTTTAGTTTTCGAGGGTAATAGCTACGTATGTTGAAAAAATGAAGATATTAGACTATTTTATGATTGCACATGGTAAAGAATGTGATTAAAGGCTCTTTTCCTATGTCAAAAATTTTAGTTTTCGAGGGTAATAGCTACGTATGTTGAAAAAATGAAGATATTAGACAATTTTATGATTGCAAATGGTAAAGAATGTGATTAAAGGCTCTTTTCCTATGTAAAAAGTTTTAGTTTTCGAGGGTAATAGCTACATATGTTGAAAAAATGAAGATATTAGACAATTTTATGATTGCACATGGTAAAGAATGTGATTAAAGGCTCTTTTCCTATTCAAAAGTTTTAGTTTTCGAGGTAATAGCTACGTATGTTGAAAAAATGAAGATATTAGACTATTTTATGATTGCACATGGTAAAGAATGTGATTAAAGGCTCTTTTCCTATTTCAAAAGTTTTAGTTTTCGAGGGTAATAGCTACGTATGTTGAAAAAATGAAGATATTAGACTATTTTATGATTGCACATGGTAAAGAATGTGATTAAAGGCTCTTTTCCTATTTCAAAAGTTTTAGTTTTCGAGGGTAATAGCTACGTATGTTGAAAAAATGAAGATATTAGACTATTTTATGATTGCACATGGTAAAGAATGTGATTAAAGGCTCTTTTCCTATTTCAAAAGTTTTAGTTTTCGAGGGTAATAGCTACGTATGTTGAAAAAATGAAGATATTAGACTATTTTATGATTGCAAATGGTAAAGAATGTGATTAAAGGCTCTTTTCCTATTTCAAAAGTTTTAGTTTTCGAGGGTAATAGCTACGTATGTTGAAAAAATGAAGATATTAGACTATTTTATGATTGCACATGGTAAAGAATGTGATTAAAGGCTCTTTTCCTATTTCAAAAGTTTTAGTTTTCGAGGGTAATAGCTACGTATGTTGAAAAAATGAAGATATTAGACCATTTTATGATTGCAAATGGTAAAGAATGTGATTAAAGGCTCTTTTCCTATGTCAAAAGTTTTAGTTTTCGAGGGTAATAGCTACGTATGTTGAAAAACTGAAGAAATTAGACTATTTTATGATTGCACATGGTAAAGAATGTGATTAAAGGCTCTTTTCCTATTTCAAAAGTTTTAGTTTTCGAGGGTAATAGCTACGTATGTTGAAAAAATGAAGATATTAGACTATTTTATGATTGCACATGGTAAAGAATGTGATTAAAGGCTCTTTTCCTATGTCAAAAGTTTTAGTTTTCGAGGGTAATAGCTTTGTCTGTGGAAAAAATAAGATAT
>NW_027064874.1:0-24145 GCF_032884065.1 Artemia franciscana
CTTTCTCTTTGAGTGTCCCTTTCGTCATTTTTATTCCCTATGTCCCGGTGTCCCAGTCGTCATTTGTGTCCCGATGTCGAGGTCTGTAATTTCGTCAGTCGTCAAGACATGACGTAAGTCAACACACAATTATGACGTTAATCGACAGACACACATACAACTTATTTTTCTATATATCTACTAGCTGTTGAAATTTGCTGTCTACCAGCAAATTTTAGTACTTTTATATATCTACTAGCAAATCTTACTAGCAAATTTTCTACTAGCAAATTTTATAGATCTACAAACAAATTTTCAATTCGTATTCAGATCTATACCTCATTATTTTAACGATGTGTCCCTTTGTCCCGGTCGTTATTTATAGTCCCTGTGTCTCGGTCGTCATTTATATTCCCTGTGTCCCAGCGTCCCGGTCGTCATTTGTGTCCCGGTGTCCCGGTCTGTAATTTCTCTTCGAACAATCCCTGTGTCCCGGTCGTCATTTATATATCTTCCCTGTACCCCCGTCGTCCCCTTTGTAGTTGTGTCACTGTGTCCCGGTCGTCATTTATATTCCCTGTGTCCCGGTGTCCCAGTCTGCAATTTCTCTTTGAGGTTCCCGGTCGTCATTTATATTCCCTGTATCCCCGTGTCCCGGTCGTCATTTGTGTCCCGGTCTGTAATTTCATCAGTTGACAAACATGACGTCAGTCGACACACAATTTCATGACGCATACAGCTCAATCCTTACAATGACGTCAGTCGACACACCTGACGTCACTCGACAGACACACAGACAACTTATTTTTATATATATATAGATATATAGCTGTTGGGGGGGGGGGGGCTCGGGGGGGGGGGGGGGGCATCGCGCCCCCAAGCCCCCCGCGCGCGTAAGTCGTTACACGCCATATTAGTTACCTGCCATTGTAGTTGTGTCCCTGTGTCCCACCTGTGAATTGAGATAGACATAAATATATATATTTTTTGAACTACATAAAACTTGCGAATATACAACATTCTTCGCTGTCCAATTTAACTACGTAAAACTTAAGAATATACAACATTCTTCCATGTCCCATTGTTTGTGCATATAAATAGATTGTTAGGTTTACCGACTCTTGAACATGCAACATAAAATTGTCCATGGGAAAAGCAATCCGTATTCAGATCTATACCTGATTATTCTAATGATTGCCCTTTAACTTTGTTGATGCTGATTGCTAATCAAACATTCCCTGTGTCCCCGTCGTCATTTATATATCCCCCTGTGCCCCCCGGCACCCCCCTTGTAGTTGTGTCCCTGTGTCCTGGTCGTCATTTATATTCCCAGTATTCCGGTCGTCATTTGTGTCCCGGTGTCCCAGTCTGTACTTTCTCTTTGAGTGTCGAGGTCGTCATTTATATTCCCTGTGTCCCGGTGTCCCGGTCATCATTTTCGTCCCGGTTGTCATTTGTGTCCCGGTGCTTTGTTGATGGTGATTGCTAATCGAACATTCCTTGTCTCCCGGTCGCTTTCTCTTTGAGTGTCTCTTTCGTCATTTTTATTCCCTATGTCCCGGTGTCCCGGTCGTCATTTGTGTCCCGATGTCGAGGTCTGTAATTTCGTCAGTCGTCAAGACATGACGTAAGTCAACACACAATCATGACGTTAATCGACAGACACACATACAACTTATTTTTATATATATCTACTAGCTGTTGGAATTTGCTGTCTACCAGCAAATTTTAGTACTTTTATATATCTACTAGCAAATCTTACTAGCAAATTTTCTACTAGCAAATTTTATATATCTACAAACAAATTTTCAATTCGTATTCAGATCTATACCTCATTATTTTAACGATGTGACCCTTTGTCCCGGTCGTCATTTATATTCCCTGTGTCCCAGCGTCCCGGTCGTCATTTGTGTCCCGGTGTCCCGGTCTGTAATTTCTCTTCGAACAATCCCTGTGTCCCGGTCGTCATTTATATATCTTCCCTGTACCCCCGTCGTCCCCTTTGTAGTTGTGTCACTGTGTCCCGGTCGTCATTTATATTCCCTGTGTCCCGGTGTCCCAGTCTGTAATTTCTCTTTGAGGTTCCCGGTCGTCATTTATATTCCCTGTATCCCCGTGTCCCGGTCGTCATTTGTGTCCCGGTCTGTAATTTCATCAGTTGACAAACATGACGTCAGTGGACACTCAATTTCATGACGCATACAGCTCAATCCTTACAATGACGTCAGTCGACACACCTGACGTCACTCGACAGACACACAGACAACTTATTTTTATATATATAGATATATAGCTGTTGGGGGGGGGGGGGGGCTCGGGGGGGCATCGCGCCCCCAAGCCCCCCGCTTGCGTAAGTCGTTACACGCCATATTAGTTACCTGCCATTGTAGTTGTGTCCCTGTGTCCCACCTGTGAATTGAGATAGATATAAATATATATATTTTTTGAACTACATAAAACTTGCGAATATACAACATTCTTCGCTGTCCAATTTAACTACGTAAAACTTAAGAATATACAACATTCTTCCATGTCCCATTGTTTGTGCATATAAATAGATTGTTAGGTTTACCGACTCTTGAACATGCAACATAAAATTGTCCATGGGAAAAGCAATCCGTATTCAGATCTATACCTGATTATTCTAATGATTGCCCTTTAACTTTGTTGATGCTGATTGCTAATCAAACATTCCCTGTGTCCCCGTCGTCATTTATATATCCCCCTGTGCCCCCCGGGACCCCCCTTGTAGTTGTGTCCCTGTGTCCTGGTCGTCATTTATATCCCCAGCATTCCGGTCGTCATTTGTGTCCCGGTGTCCCAGTCTGTACTTTCTCTTTGAGTGTCGAGGTCGTCATTTATATTCCCTGTGTCCCGGTGTCCCGGTCATCATTTTCGTCCCGGTTGTCATTTGTGTCCCGGTGCTTTGTTGATGGTGATTGCTAATCGAACATTCCTTGTCTCCTGGTCGCTTTCTCTTTGAGTGTCCCTTTCGTCATTTTTATTCCCTATGTCCCGGTGTCCCGGTCGTCATTTGTGTCCCGATGTCGAGGTCTGTAATTTCGTCAGTCGTCAAGACATGACGTAAGTCAACACACAATCATGACGTTAATCGACAGACACACATACAACTTATTTTTATATATATCTACTAGCTGTTGGAATTTGCTGTCTACCAGCAAATTTTAGTACTTTTATATATCTACTAGCAAATCTTACTAGCAAATTTTCTACTAGCAAATTTTATAGATCTACAAACAAATTTTCAATTCGTATTCAGATCTATACCTCATTATTTTAACGATGTGTCCCTTTGTCCCGGTCGTTATTTATAGTCCCTGTGTCTCGGTCGTCATTTATATTCCCTGTGTCCCAGCGTCCCGGTCGTCATTTGTGTCCCGGTGTCCCGGTCTGTAATTTCTCTTCGAACAATCCCTGTGTCTCGGTCGTCATTTATATATCTTCCCTGTACCCGCGTCGTCCCCTTTGTAGTTGTGTCACTGTGTCCCGGTCGTCATTTATATTCCCTGTATCCCCGTGTCCCGGTCGTCATTTGTGTCCCGGTCTGTAATTTCATCAGTTGACAAACATGACGTCAGTCGACACACAATTTCATGACGCATACAGCTCAATACTTACAATGAAGTCAGTCGACACACCTGACGTCACTCGACAGACACACAGACAACTTATTTTTATATATATAGATATATAGCTGTTGGGGGGGGGGGCTCGGGGGGGGGGCATCGCGCCCCCAAGCCCCCCGCGCCTGTAAGTCGTTACACGCCATATTAGTTACCTGCCATTGTAGTTGTGTCCCTGTGTCCCACCTGTGAATTGAGATAGATATAAATATATATATTTTTTGAACTACATAAAACTTGCGAATATACAACATTCTTCGCTGTCCAATTTAACTACGTAAAACTTGAGAATATACAACATTCTTCCATGTCCCATTGTTTGTGCATATAAATAGATTGTTAGGTTTACCGACTCTTGAACATGCAACATAAAATTGTCCATGGGAAAAGCAATCCGTATTCAGATCTATACCTGATTATTCTAATGATTGCCCTTTAACTTTGTTGATGCTGATTGCTAATCAAACATTCCCTGTGTCCCCGTCGTCATTTATATATCCCCCTGTGCCCCCCGGCACCCCCCTTGTAGTTGTGTCCCTGTGTCCTGGTCATCATTTATATTCCCAGTATTCCGGTCGTCATTTGTGTCCCGGTGTCCCAGTCTGTACTTTCTCTTTGAGTGTCGAGGTCGTCATTTATATTCCCTGTGTCCCGGTGTCCCGGTCATCATTTTCGTCCCGGTTTTCATTTGTGTCCCGGTGCTTTGTTGATGGTGATTGCTAATCGAACATTCCTTGTCTCCTGGTCGCTTTCTCTTTGAGTGTCCCTTTCGTCATTTTTATTCCCTATGTCCCGGTGTCCCGGTTCTCATTTGTGTCCCGATGTCGAGATCTGTAATTTCGTCCGTCGTCAAGACATGACGTAAGTCAACACACAATCATGACGTTAATCGACAGACACACATACAACTTATTTTTATATATATCTACTAGCTTTTGGAATTTGCTGTCTACCAGCAAATTTTAGTACTTTTATATATCTACTAGCAAATCTTACTAGCAAATTTTCTACTTGCAAATTTTATAGATCTACAAACAAATTTTCAATTCGTATTCAGATCTATACCTTATTATTTTAACGATGTGTCCCTTTGTCCCGGTCGTTATTTATAGTCCCTGTGTCTCGGTCGTCATTTATATTCCCTGTGTCCCAGCGTCCCGGTCGTCATTTGTTTCCCGGTGTCCCGGTCTGTAATTTCTCTTCGAAAAATCCTTGTGTCCCGGTCGTCATTTATATATCTTCCCTGTACCCCCGTCGTCCCCTTTGTAGTTGTGTCACTGTGTCCCGGTCGTCATTTATATTCCCTGTGTCCCGGTGTCCCAGTCTGTAATTTCTCTTTGAGGTTCCCGGTCGTCATTTATATTCCCTGTATCCCCGTGTCCCGGTCGTCATTTGTGTCCCGGTCTGTAATTCCATCAGTTGACAAACATGACGTCAGTCGACACACAATTTCATGACGCATACAGCTCAATCCTTACAATGACGTCAGTTGACACACCTGACGTCACTCGACAGACACATAGACAACTTATTTTTATATATATAGATATATAGCTGTTGGGGGGGGGGCTCGGGGGGGCATCGCGCCCCCAAGCCCCCCGCGCGCGTAAGTCGTTACACGCCATATTAGTTACCTGCCATTGTAGTTGTGTCCCTGTGTCCCACCTGTGAATTGAGATAGATATAAATATATATATTTTTTGAACTACATAAAACTTGCGAATATACAACATTCTTCGCTGTCCAATTTAACTACGTAAAACTTAAGAATATACAACATTCTTCCATGTCCCATTGTTTGTGCATATAAATAGATTGTTAGGTTTACCGACTCTTGAACATGCAACATAAAATTGTCCATGGGAAAAGCAATCCGTATTCAGATCTATACCTGATTATTCTAATGATTGCCCTTTAACTTTGTTGATGCTGATTGCTAATCAAACATTCCCTGTGTCCCCGTCGTCATTTATATATCCCCCTGTGCCCCCCGGCACCCCCCTTGTATTTGTGTCCCTGTGTCCTGGTCGTCATTTATATTCCCAGTATTCCGGTCGTCATTTGTGTCCCGGTGTATCAGTCTTTACTTTCTCTTTGAGTGTCGAGGTCGTCATTTATACTCCCTGTGTCCCGGTGTCCCGGTCATCATTTTCGTCCCGGTTGTCATTTGTGTCCCGGTGCTTTGTTGATGGTGATTGCTAATCGAACATTCCTTGTCTCCTGGTCGCTTTCTCTTTGAGTGTCCCTTTCGTCATTTTTATTCCCTATGTCCCGGTGTCCCGGTCGTCATTTGTGTCCCGATGTCGAGGTCTGTAATTTCGTCAGTCGTCAAGACATGACGTAAGTCATTTAACTTTGTTGATGCTGATTGCTAATCAAACATTCCCTGTGTCCCCGTCGTCATTTATATATCCCCCTGTGCCCCCCGGCACCCCCCTTGTAGTTGTGTCCCTGTGTCCTGGTCGTCATTTATATTCCCAGTATTCCGGTCGTCATTTGTGTCCCGGTGTCCCAGTCTGTACTTTCTCTTTGAGTGTCGAGGTCGTCATTTATATTCCCTGTTCCGGTCATCATTTTCGTCCCGGTTTTCATTTGTGTCCCGGTGCTTTGTTGATGGTGATTGCTAATCGAACATTCCTTGTCTCCTGGTCGCTTTCTCTTTGAGTGTCCCTTTCGTCATTTTTATTCCCTATGTCCCGGTGTCCCGGTCCTCATTTGTGTCCCGATGTCGAGGTCTGTAATTTCGTCAGTCGTCAAGACATGACGTAAGTCAACACACAATCATGACGTTAATTGACAGACACACATACAACTTATTTTTATATATATCTACTAGCTGTTGGAATTTGCATTCTACCAGCAAATTTTAGTACTTTTATATATCTACTAGCAAATCTTACTAGCAAATTTTCTACTAGCAAATTTTATAGATCTACAAACAAATTTTCAATTCGTATTCAGATCTATACCTCATTATTTTAACGATGTGTCCCTTTGTCCCGGTCGTTATTTATAGTCCCTGTGTCTCGGTCGTCATTTATATTCCCTGTGTCCCAGCGTCCCGGTCGTCATTTGTGTCCCGGTGTCCCGGTCTGTAATTTCTCTTCGAACAATCCTTGTGTCCCGGTCGTCATTTATATATCTTCCCTGTACCCCCGTCGTCCCCTTTGTAGTTGTGTCACTGTGTCCCGGTCGTCATTTATATTCCCTGTGTCCCGGTGTCCCAGTCTGTAATTTCTCTTTGAGGTTCCCGGTCGTCATTTATATTCCCTGTATCCCCGTGTCCCGGTCGTCATTTGTGTCCCGGTCTGTAATTCCATCAGTTGACAAACATGACGTCAGTCGACACACAATTTCATGACGCATACAGCTCAATCCTTACAATGACGTCAGTCGACACACCTGACGTCACTCGACAGACACACAGACAACATATTTTTATATATATAGATATATAGCTGTTGGGGGGCTCGAGGGGCATCGCGCCCCCAAGCCCCCCGCGCGCGTAAGTCGTTACACGCCATATTAGTTACCTGCCATTGTAGTTGTGTCCCTGTGTCCCACCTGTGAATTGAGATAGATATAAATATATATATATTTTTTGAACTACATAAAACTTGCGAATATACAACATTCTTCGCTGTCCAATTTAACTACGTAAAACTTAAGAATATACAACATTCTTCCATGTCCCATTGTTTGTGCATATAAATAGATTGTTAGGTTTACCGACTCTTGAACATGCAACATAAAATTGTCCATGGGAAAAGCAATCCGTATTCAGATCTATACCTGATTATTCTAATGATTGCCCTTTAACTTTGTTGATGCTGATTGCTAATCAAACGTTCCCTGTGTCCCTGTCGTCATTTATATATCCCCCTGTGCCCCCCGGCACCCCCCTTGTAGTTGTGTCCCTGTGTCCTGGTCGTCATTTATATTCCCAGTATTCCGGTCGTCATTTGTGTCCCGGTGTCCCAGTCTGTACTTTCTCTTTGAGTGTCGAGGTCGTCATTTATATTCCCTGTGTCCCGGTGTCCCGGTCATCATTTTCGTTCCGGTTGTCATTTGTGTCCCGGTGCTTTGTTGATGGTGATTGCTAATCGAACATTCCTTGTCTCCTGGTCGCTTTCTCTTTGAGTGTCCCTTTCGTCATTTTTATTCCCTATGTCCTGGTGTCCCGGTCGTCATTTGTGTCCCGATGTCGAGGTCTGTAATTTCGTCAGTCGCTGTTGGAATTTGCTGTCTACCAGCAAATTTTAGTACTTTTATATATCTACTAGCAAATCTTACTAGCAAATTTTCTACTAGCAAATTTTATAGATCTACAAACAAATTTTCAATTCGTATTCAGATCTATACCTCATTATTTTAACGATGTGTCCCTTTGTCCCGGTCGTTATTTATAGTCCCTGTGTCTCGGTCGTCATTTATATTCCCTGTGTCCCAGCGTCCCGGTCGTCATTTGTGTCCCGGTGTCCCGGTCTGTAATTTCTCTTCGGACAATCCCTGTGTCCCGGTCGTCATTTATATATCTTCCCTGTACCACCGTCGTCCCCTTTGTAGTTGTGTCACTGTGTCCCGGTCGTCATTTATTTTTCCTGTGTCCCGGTGTCCCAGTCTGTAATTTCTCTTTGAGGTTCCCGGTCGTCATTTATATTCCCTGTATCCCCGTGTCCCGGTCGTCATTTTTGTCCCGGTCTGTAATTTCATCAGTTGACAAACATGACGTCAGTCGACACACAATTTCATGACGCATACAGCTCAATCCTTACAATGACGTCAGTCGACACACCTGACGTCACTCGACAAACACACAGACAACTTATTTTTATATATACAGATATATAGCTGTTGGGGGGGGGGGCTCGGGGGGGCATCTCGCCCCCAAGCCCCCCGCGCGCGTAAGTCGTTACACGCCATATTAGTTACCTGCCATTGTAGTTGTGTCCCTGTGTCCCACCTGTGAATTGAGATAGATATAAATATATATATTTTTTGAACTACATAAAACTTGCGAATATACAACATTCTTCGCTGTCCAATTTAACTACGTAAAACTTAAGAATATAAAACATTCTTCCATGTCCCATTGTTTGTGCATATAAATAGATTGTTAGGTTTACCGACTCTTGAACATGCAACATAAAATTGTCCATGGGAAAAGCAATCCGTATTCAGATCTATACCTGATTATTCTAATGATTGCCCTTTAACTTTGTTGATGCTGATTGCTAATCAAACATTCCCTGTGTCCCCGTCGTCATTTATATATCCCCCTGTGCCCCCCGGCACCCCCCTTGTAGTTGTGTCCCTGTGTCCTGGTCGTCATTTATATTCCCAGTATTCCGGTCGTCATTTGTGTCCCGGTGTCCCAGTCTGTACTTTCTCTTTGAGTGTCGAGGTCGTCATTCATATTCCCTGTGTCCCGGTGTCCCGGTCATCATTTTCGTCCCGGTTGTCATTTGTGTCCCGGTGCTTTGTTGATGGTGATTGCTAATCAAACATTCCTTGTCTCCTGGTCGCTTTCTCTTTGAGTGTCCCTTTCGTCATTTTTATTCCCTATGTCCCGGTGTCCCGGTCGTCATTTGTGTCCCGATGTCGAGGTCTGTAATTTCGTCAGTCGTCAAGACATGACTTAAGTCAACACACAATCATGACGTTAATCGACAGACACACATACAACTTATTTTTATATATATCTACTAGCTGTTGGAATTTGCTGTCTACCAGCAAATTTTAGTACTTTTATATATCTACTAGCAAATCTTACTAGCAAATTTTCTACTAGCAAATTTTATAGATCTACAAACAAATTTTCAATTCGTATTCAGATCTATACCTCATTATTTTAACGATCTGTCCCTTTGTCCCGGTCGTTATTTATAGTCCCTGTGTCTCGGTCGTCATTTATATTCCCTTTGTCCCAGCGTCCCGGTCGTCATTTGTGTCCCGGTATCCCGGTCTGTAATTTCTCTTCGAACAATCCCTGTGTCCCGGTCGTCATGTATATATCTTCCCTGTACCCCCGTCGTCCCCTTTGTAGTTGTGTCACTGTGTCCCGGTCGTCATTTATATTCCCTGTGTCCCGGTGTCCCAGTCTGTAATTTCTCTTTGAGGTTCCCGGTCGTCATTTATATTCCCTGTATCCCCGTGTCCCGGTCGTCATTTGTGTCCCGGTCTGTAATTTCATCAGTTGACAAACATGACGTCAGTCGACACACAATTTCATGACACATACAGCTCAATCCTTACAATGACGTCAGTCGACACACCTGACGTCACTCGACAGACACACAGACAACTTATTTTTATATATACAGATATATAGCTGTTGGGGGGGGGGGGGGCTCGGGGGGGCATCTCGCCCCCAAGCCCCCCGCGCGCGTAAGTCGTTACACGCCATATTAGTTACCTGCCATTGTAGTTATGTCCCTGTGTCCCACCTGTGAATTGAGATAGATATAAATATATATATTTTTTGAACTACATAAAACTTGCGCATATACAACATTCTTCGCTGTCCAATTTAACTACGTAAAACTTAAGAATATACAACATTCTTCCATGTCCCATTATTTGTGCATATAAATAGATTGTTAGGTTTACCGACTCTTGAACATGCAACATAAAATTGTCCATGGGAAAAGCAATCCGTATTCAGATCTATACCTGATTATTCTAATGATTGCCCTTTAACTTTGTTGATGCTGATTGCTAATCAAACATTCCCTGTGTCCCCGTCGTCATTTATATATCCCCCTGTGCCCCCCGGCACCCCCCTCGTAGTTGTGTCCCTGTGTCCTGGTCGTCATTTATATTCCCAGTATTCCGGTCGTCATTTGTGTCCCGGTGTCCCAGTTTGTACTTTCTCTTTGAGTGTCGAGGTCGTCATTTATATTCCCTGTGTCCCGGTGTCCCGGTCATCATTTTCGTCCCGGTTGTCATTTGTGTCCCGGTGCTTTATTGATGGTGATTGCTAATCGAAAATTCCTTGTCTCCTGGTCACTTTCTCTTTGAGTGTCCCTTTTGTCATTTTTATTCCCTATGTCCCGGTGTCCCGGTCGTCATTTGTGTCCCGATGTCGAGGTCTGTAATTTCGTCAGTCGTCAAGACATGACGTAAGTCAACACACAATCATGACGTTAATCGACAGACACACATACAACTTATTTTTATATATATCTACTAGCTGTTGGAATTTGCTGTCTACCAGCAAATTTTAGTACTTTTATATATCTACTAGCAAATCTTACTAGCAAATTTTCTACTAGCAAATTTTATAGATCTACAAACAAATTTTCAATTCGTATTCAGATCTATACCTCATTATTTTAACGATGTGTCCCTTTGTCCCGGTCGTTGTTTATAGTCCCTGTGTCTCGGTCGTCATTTATATTCCCTGTGTCCCAGCGTCCCGGTCGTCATTTGTGTCCCGGTGTCCCGGTCTGTAATTTCTCTTCGAACAATCCCTGTGTCCCGGTCGTCATTTATATATCTTCCCTGTACCCCCGTCGTCCCCTTTGTAGTTGTGTCACTGTGTCCCGGTCGTCATTTATATTCCCTGTGTCCCGGTGTCCCAGTCTGTAATTTCTCTTTGAGGTTCCCGGTCGTCATTTCTATTCCCTGTATCCCCGTGTCCCGGTCGTCATTTGTGTCCCGGTCTGTAATTTCATCAGTTGACAAACATGACGTCAGTCGACACACAATTTCATGACGCATACAGCTCAATCCTTACAATGACGTCAGTCGACACACCTGACGTCACTCGACAGACACACAGACAACTTATTTTTATATATACAGATATATAGCTGTTGGGGGGGGGCTCGGGGGGGCATCGCGCCCCGAAGCCCCCCGCGCGCGTAAGTCATTACACGCCATATTAGTTACCTGCCATTGTAGTTGTGTCCCTGTGTCCCACCTGTGAATTGAGATAGATATAAATATATATATTTTTTGAACTACATAAAACTTGCGAATATACAACATTCTTCGCTGTCCAATTTAACTACGTAAAACTTAAGAATATACAACATTCTTCCATGTCCCATTGTTTGTGCATATAAATTGATTGTTAGGTTTACCGACTCTTGAACAAGCAACATAAAATTGTCCATGGGAAAAGCAATCCGTATTCAGATCTATACCTGATTATTCTAATGATTGCCCTTTAACTTTGTTGATGCTGATTGCTAATCAAACATTCCCTGTGTCCCCGTCGTCATTTATATATCCCCCTGTGCCCCCCGGCACCCCCCTTGTAGTTGTGTCCCTGTGTCTTGGTCGTCATTTATATTCCCAGTATTCCGGTCGTCATTTGTGTCCCGGTGTCCCAGTCTGTACTTTCTCTTTGAGTGTCGAGGTCGTCATTTATATTACCTGTGTCCGGGTGTCCCGGTCATCATTTTCGTCCCGGTTGTCATTTGTGTCCTGGTGCTTTATTGAGGGTGATTGCTAATCGAACATTCCTTGTCTCCTGGTCACTTTCTCTTTGAGTGTCCCTTTCGTCATTTTTATTCCCTATGTCCCGGTGTCCCGGTCGTCATTTGTGTCCCGATGTCGAGGTCTGTAATTTCGTCAGTCGTCAAGACATGACGTAAGTCAACACACAATCATGACGTTAATCGACAGACACACATACAACTTATTTTTATATATATCTACTAGCTGTTGGAATTTGCTGTCTACCAGCAAATTTTAGTACTTTTATATATCTACTAGTAAATCTTACTAGCAAATTTTCTACTAGCAAATTTTATAGATCTACAAACAAATTTTCAATTCGTATTCAGATCTATACCTCATTATTTTAACGATGTGTCCCTTTGTCCCGGTCGTTATTTATAGTCCCTGTGTCTCGGTCGTCATTTATATTCCCTGTGTCCCAGCGTCCCGGTCGTCATTTGTGTCCCGGTGTCCCGGTCTGTAATTTCTCTTCGAACAATCCCTGTGTCCCGGTCGTCATTTATATATCTTCCCTGTACCCCCGTCGTCCCCTTTGTAGTTGTGTCACTGTGTCCCGGTCGTCATTTATATTCCCTGTGTCCCGGTGTCCCAGTCTGTAATTTCTATTTGAGGTTCCCGGTCGTCATTTCTATTCCCTGTATCCCCGTGTCCCGGTCGTCATTTGTGTCCCGGTCTGTAATTTCATCAGTTGACAAACATGACGTCAGTCGACACACAATTTCATGACGCATACAGCTCAATCCTTACAATGACGTCAGTCGACACACCTGACGTCACTCGATAGACACACAGACAACTTATTTTTATATATACAGATATATAGCTGTTGGGGGGGGGGCTCGGGGGGGCATCGTGCCCCGAAGCCCCCCGCGCGCGTAAGTCATTACACGCCATATTAGTTACCTGCCATTGTAGTTGTGTCCCTGTGTCCCACCTGTGAATTGAGATAGATATAAATATATATATTTTTTGAACTACATAAAACTTGCGAATATACAACATTCTTCGCTGTCCAATTTAACTCCGTAAAACTTAAGAATATACAACATTCTTCCATGTCCCATTGTTTGTGCATATAAATAGATTGTTAGGTTTACCGACTCTTGAACAAGCAACATAAAATTGTCCATGGGAAAAGCAATCCGTATTCAGATCTATACCTGATTATTCTAATGATTGCCCTTTAACTTTGTTGATGCTGATTGCTAATCAAACATTCCCTGTGTCCCCGTCGTCATTTATATATCCCCCTGTGCCCCCCGGCACCCCCCTTGTAGTTGTGTCCCTGTGTCTTGGTCGTCATTTATATTCCCAGTATTCCGGTCGTCATTTGTGTCCCGGTGTCCCAGTCTGTACTTTCTCTTTGAGTGTCGAGGTCGTCATTTATATTCCCTGTGTCCCGGTGTCCCGGTCATCATTTTCGTCCCGGTTGTCATTTGTGTCCCGGTGCTTTGTTGATGGTGATTGCTAATCGAACATTCCTTGTCTCCTGGTCGCTTTCTCTTTGAGTGTCCCTTTCGTCATTTTTATTCCCTATGTCCCGCTGTCCCGGTCGTCATTTGTGTCCCGATGTCGAGGTCTGTAATTTCGTCAGTCGTCAAGACATGACGTAAGTCAACACACAATCATGACGTTAATCGACAGACACACATACTACTTATTTTTATATATATCTACTAGCTGTTGGAATTTGCTGTCTACCAGCAAATTTTAGTACTTTTATATATCTACTAGCAAATCTTACTAGCAAATTTTCTACTAGCAAATTTTATAGATCTACGAACAAATTTTCAATTCGTATTCAGATCTATACCTCATTATTTTAACGATGTGTCCCTTTGTCCCGGTCGTTGTTTATAGTCCCTGTGTCTCGGTCGTCATTTATATTCCCTGTGTCCCAGCGTCCCGGTCGTCATTTGTGTCCCGGTGTCCCGGTCTGTAATTTCTCTTCGAACAATCCCTGTGTCCCGGTCGTCATTTATATATCTTCCCTGTACCCCCGTCGTCCCCTTTGTAGTTGTGTCACTGTGTCCCGGTCGTCATTTATATTCCCTGTGTCCCGGTGTCCCAGTCTGTAATTTCTCTTTGAGGTTCCCGGTCGTCATTTCTATTCCCTGTATCCCCGTGTCCCGGTCGTCATTTGTGTCCCGGTCTGTAATTTCATCAGTTGACAAACATGACGTCAGTCGACACACAATTTCATGACGCATACAGCTCAATCCTTACAATGACGTCAGTCGACACACCTGACGTCACTCGACAGACACACAGACAACTTATTTTTATATATATAGATATATAGCTGTTTGGGGGGGGGGGGCTCGGGGGGGCATCGCGCCCCCAAGCCCCCCGCGCGCGTAAGTCGTTACACGCCATATTAGTTACCTGCCATTGTAGTTGTGTCCCTGTGTCCCACCTGTGAATTGAGATAGATATAAATATATATATTTTTTGAACGACATAAAACTTGCGAATATACAACATTCTTCGCTGTCTAATTTAACTACGTAAAACTTAAGAATATACAACATTCTTCCATGTCCCATCGTTTGTGCATATAAATAGATTGTTAGGTTTACCAACTCTTGAACATGCAACATAAAATTGTCCATGGGAAAAGCATTCCGTATTCAGATCTATACCTGATTATTCTAATGATTGCCCTTTAACTTTGTTGATGCTGATTGCTAATCAAACATTCCCTGTGTCCCCGTCGTCATTTATATATCCCCCTGTGCCCCCCGGCACCCCCCTTGTAGTTGTGTCCCTGTGTCCTGGTCGTCATTTATATTCCCAGTATTCCGGTCGTCATTTGTGTCCCGGTGTCCCAGTCTGTACTTTCTCTTTGAGTGTCGAGGTCGTCATTTATATTCCCTGTGTCCCGGTGTCCCGGTCATCATTTTCGTCCCGGTTGTCATTTGTGTCCCGGTGCTTTGTTGATGGTGATTGCTAATCGAACATTCCTTGTCTCCTGGTCGCTTTCTCTTTGAGTGTCCCTTTCGTCATTTTTATTCCCTATGTCCCGGTGTCCCGGTCGTCATTTGTGTCCCGATGTCGAGGTCTGTAATTTCGTCAGTCGTCAAGACATGACGTAAGTCAACAGACAATCATGACGTTAATCGACAGACACACATACAACTTATTTTTATATATATCTACTAGCTGTTGGAATTTGCTGTCTACCAGCAAATTTTAGTACTTTTATATATCTACTAGCAAATCTTACTAGCAAATTTTCTACTAGCAAATTTTATAGATCTACAAACAAATTTTCAATTCGTATTCAGATCTATACCTCATTATTTTAACGATGTGTCCCTTTGTCCCGGTCGTTTTATTTATAGTCCCTGTGTCTCGGTCGTCATTTATATTCCCTGTGTCCCAGCGTCCCGGTCGTCATTTGTGTCCCGGTGTCCCGGTCTGTAATTTCTCTTCGAACAATCCCTGTGTCCCGGTCGTCATTTATATATCTTCCCTGTACCCCCGTCGTCCCCTTTGTAGTTGTGTCACTGTGTCCCGGTCGTCATTTATATTCCCTGTGTCCCGGTGTCCCAGTCTGTAATTTCTCTTTGAGGTTCCCGGTCGCCATTTATATTCCCTGTATCCCCGTGTCCCGGTCGTCATTTGTGTCCCGGTCTGTAATTTCATCAGTTGACAAACATGACGTCAGTCGACACACAATTTCATGACGCATACAGCTCAATCCTTACAATGACGTCAGTCGACACACCTGACGTCACTCGACAGACACACAGACAACTTATTTTTATATATATAGATATATAGCTGTTGGGGGGCTCGGGGGGGGGCATCGCACCCCAAGCCCCCCGCGCGCGTAAGTCGTTACACGCCATATTAGTTACCTGCCATTGTAGTTGTGTCCCTGTGTCCCACCTGTGAATTGAGATAGATATAAATATATATATTTTTTGAACTACATAAAACTTGCGAATATACAACATTCTTCGCTGTCCAATTTAACTACGTAAAACTTAAGAATATACAACATTCTTCCATGTCCCATTGTTTGTGCATATAAATAGATTGTTAGGTTTACCGACTCTTGAACATGCAACATAAAATTGTCCATGGGAAAAGCAATCCGTATTCAGATCTATACCTGATTATTTTAATGATTGCCCTTTAACTTTGTTGATGCTGATTGCTAATCAAACATTCCCTGTGTCCCCGTCGTCATTTATATATCCCCCTGTGCCCCCCGGCACCCCCCTTGTAGTTGTGTCCCTATGTCCTGGTCGTCATTTATATTCCCAGTATTCCGGTCGTCATTTGTGTCCCGGTGTCCCAGTCTGTACTTTCTCTTTGAGTGTCGAGGTCGTCATTTATATTCCCTGTGTCCCGGTGTCCCGGTCATCATTTTCGTCCCGGTTGTCATTTGTGTCCCTGTGCTTTGTTGATGGTGATTGCTAATCGAACATTCCTTGTCTCCTGGTCGCTTTCTCTTTGAGTGTCCCTTTCGTCATTTTTATTCCCTATTTCCCGGTGTCCCGGTCGTCATTTGTGTCCCGGTGTCGAGGTCTGTAATTTCGTCAGTCGTCAAGACATGACGTAAGTCAACACACAATCATGACGTTAATCGACAGACACACATACAACTTATTTTTATATATATCTACTAGCTGTTGGAATTTGCTGTCTACCAGCAAATTTTAGTACTTTTATATATCTACTAGCAAATCTTACTAGCAAATTTTCTACTAGCAAATTTTATAGATCTACAAACAAATTTTCAATTCTTATTCAGATCTATACCTCATTATTTTAACGATGTGTCCCTTTGTCCCGGTCGTTATTTATAGTCCCTGTGTCTCGGTCGTCATTTATATTCCCTGTGTCCCAGCGTCCCGGTCGTCATTTGTGTCCCGGTGTCCCGGTCTGTAATTTCTCTTTGAACAATCCCTGTGTCCCGGTCGTCATTTATATATCTTCCCTGTACCCCCGTCGTCCCCTTTGTAGTTGTGTCACTGTGTCCCGGTCGTCATTTATATTCCCTGTGTCCCGGTGTCCCAGTCTGTAATTTCTCTTTGAGGTTCCCGGTCGTCATTTATATTCCCTGTATCCCCGTGTCCCGGTCGTCATTTGTGTCCCGGTCTGTAATTTCATCAGTTGACAAACATGACGTCAGTCGACACACAATTTCATGACGCATACAGCTCAATCCTTACAATGACGTCAGTCGACACACCTGACGTCACTCGACAGACACACAGACAACTTATTTTTATATATATAGATATATAGCTGTTGGGGAGGGGGGGATCGGGGGGGGCATCGCGCCCCCAAGCCCCCCGCGCGCGTAAGTCGTTACACGCCATATTAGTTACCTGCCATTGTAGTTGTGTCCCTGTGTCCCACCTGTGAATTGAGATAGATATAAATATATATATTTTTTGAACTACATAAAACTTGCGAATATACAACATTCTTCGCTGTCCAATTTAACTACGTAAAACTTAAGAATATACAACATTCTTCCATGTCCCATTGTTTGTGCATATAAATAGATTGTTAGGTTTACCGACTCTTGAACATGCAACATAAAATTGTCCATGGGAAAAGCAATCCGTATTCAGATCTATACCTGATTATTCTAATGATTGCCCTTTAACTTTGTTGATGCTGATTGCTAATCAAACATTCCCTGTGTCCCCGTCGTCATTTATATATCCCCCTGTGCCCCCCGGCACCCCCCTTGTAGTTGTGTCCCTGTGTCCTGGTCGTCATTTATATTCCCAGTATTCCGGTCGTCATTTTTGTCCCGGTGTCCCAGTCTGTACTTTCTCTTTGAGTGTCAAGTTCAAGTTCAAGTTCCTTTTATTACCAATATCCATCCATTTATAAACAAAAAATATCCCAAAGGGCTCAATAGCCCGTTATTTGGGAAAAAAACAACAAAACAAAACATAAATAACTATTAATTACATTCACACTTAAAATATATTTAGAGTCTACTCACCAATCCTCACCCGAGTACAACCGGTCTCCGCACCACCTACTTACAAAAAATAAATAAAAATAAAAAAATATAATTAAATAAATAAATTAAATCTTGATAACTAAACAATATAAATAACTGATCAATATTATAATTTAATTTATTTTTTTTTTATTAAAAAATTCTTCAACCGTTTCTTGAAGGATCCAATGGTACAGGACCGTCGAATCCCAACAGGAATGGAATTCCAGGCACGTCCGACAGCAACTATCAGACCAAAGTCCGAGCGCACTGCAGGGGTGGATGGCAATAGCACATCATCCTTGTTTCTAGTTTCATAAGGACTGACATTTCGAACAATTTCAAAAAGCCCGGAAAAACTTGATGGAAGGTCTCCACGGAAATACTGAAACGCAATGAAAGACAGGTGTAATGTATGAATATCTTTAATCTTCAGAAGTTCAACAGATATATGGGTGGTAGACTGAAGAACTTTTGCTGCTTTCAGTTGGAGATTATGTAAAGGTGTAAGTACAGATGGAAATGTTGACATCCACACTGACGAGCAGTAGCATAAATAAGGGTAAATAAGAGAGAAATATAATAGACGAAGGATAGAGAAAGGAAAGACTCGCTTCAGCTTTCGAATAATTCCAAGGCCTCGAGAAACCTTTAATCTCATTGACTCAGTATGCCGTTTGAAAGATAGATTTTCATCCAGAAGTATCCCAAGGAATCGAATAAACCGGTCAGCTGGGCGGGATATGGATCCCTTAGATGTTTTAAGCTCTGTCACTGTAGGGCAGCTTTTGCCTATGCGGGAGAATATAAGAAGAAACGATTTTTTTACATTCAAAGCTAACAAATTTGCATCAAACCAACGATATATATTTTCTGCCATCAATTGTAGCTTGAGGATAAGAGATGATTCATCAGGTGCTGCAGCCCCCAGGGTGGTGTCGTCGGCGAATGCAAAGAGTTCTTCATGTTGACCAGGCGTATCCAAGGCTTCAACCACAGCATCTCCTTTCTGGCACAAATGACAACAGAAATCAGATCGTGGGTTGCTAAATAGTCGATAGAGGTCGTTGACATATATGAGGAAAAGGGATGGCCCAAGAACTGAGCCTTGTGGCACTCCATATTCGACTGGAATATGCTCATCAGAAGCTTCAACTGCAATGGATCGGCCAGTTAGGAATGAAGAAAACCAGGATTCATCATTTTCGTCCCGGTTGTCATTTGTGTCCCGGTGCTTTGTTGATGGTGATTGCTAATCGAACATTCCTTGTCTCCTGGTCGCTTTCTCTTTGAGTGTCCCTTTCGTCATTTTTATTCCCTATGTCCCGGTGTCCCGGTCGTCATTTGTGTCCCGATGTCGAGGTCTGTAATTTCGTCAGTCGTCAAGACATGACGTAAGTCAACACACAATCATGACGTTAATCGACAGACACACATACAACTTATTTTTATATATATCTACTAGCTGTTGGAATTTGCTGTCTACCAGCAAATTTTAGTACTTTTATATATCTACTAGCAAATCTTACTAGCAAATTTTCTACTAGCAAATTTTATAGATCTACAAACAAATTTTCAATTCGTATTCAGATCTATACCTCATTATTTTAACGATGTGTCCCTTTGTCCCAGTCGTTATTAATAGTCCCTGTGTCTCGGTCGTCATTTAAATTACCTGTGTCCCAGCGTCCCGGTCGTCATTTGTGTCCCGGTGTCCCGGTCTGTAATTTCTCTTCGAACAATCCCTGTGTCCCGGTCGTCATTTATATATCTTCCCTGTACCCCCGTCGTCCCTTTTGTAGTTGTGTCACTGTGTCCCGGTCGTCATTTATATTCCCTGTGTCCCGGTGTCCCAGTCTGTAATTTCTCTTTGAGGTTCCCGGTCGTCATTTATATTCCCTGTATCCCCGTGTCCCGGTCGTCATTTGTGTCCCGGTCTGTAATTTCATCAGTTGACAAACATGACGTCAGTCGACACACAATTTCATGACGCATACAGCTCAATCCTAACAATGACGTCAGTCGACACACCTGACGTCACTCGACAGACACACAGACAACTTATTTTTATATATATAGATATATAGCTGTTGGGGGGGGGGGTCTCGGGGGGGGGGGGCATCGCGCCCCCAAGCCCCCCGCGCGCGTAAGTCGTTACACGCCATATTAGTTACCTGCCATTGTAGTTGTGTCCCTGTGTCCCACCTGTGAATTGAGATAGATATAAATATATATATTTTTTGAACTACATAAAACTTGCGAATATACAACATTCTTCGCTGTCCAATTTAACTACGTAAAACTTAAGAATATACAACATTCTTCCATGTCCCATTGTTTGTGCATATAAATAGATTGTTAGGTTTACCGACTCTTGAACATGCAACATAAAATTGTCCATGGGAAAAGCAATCCGTATTCAGATCTATACCTGATTATTCTAATGATTGCCCTTTAACTTTGTTGATTCTGATTGCTAATCAAACATTCCCTGTGTCCCCGTCGTCATTTATATATCCCCCTGTGCCCCCGGCACCCCCCTTGTAGTTGTGTCCCTGTATCCTGGTCGTCATTTATATTCCCAGTATTCCGGTCGTCATTTGTGTCCCGGTGTCCCAGTCTGTACTTTCTCTTTGAGTGTCGAGGTCGTCATTTATATTCCCTGTGTCCCGGTGTCCCGGTCATTATTTTCGTCCCGGTTGTCATTTGTGTCCCGGTGCTTTGTTGATGGTGATTGCTAATCGAACATTCCTTGTCTCCTGGTCGCTTTCTCTTTGAGCGTCCCTTTCGTCATTTTTATTCCCTATGTCCCGGTGTCCCGGTCGTCATTTGTGTCCCGATGTAGAGGTCTGTAATTTCGTCAGTCGTCAAGACATGACGTAAGTCAACACACAATCATGACATTAATCGACAGACACACATACAACTTATTTTTATATATATCTACTAGCTGTTGGAATTTGCTGTCTACCAGCAAATTTTAGTACTTTTATATATCTACTAGCAAATCTTACTAGCAAATTTTCTACTAGCAAATTTTATAGATCTACAAACAAATTTTCAATTCGTATTCAGATCTATACCTCATTATTTTAACGATGTGTCCCTTTGTCCCGGTCGTTATTTATAGTCCCTGTGTCTTGGTCGTCATTTATATTCCCTGTGTCCCAGCGTCCCGGTCGTCATTTGTGTCCCGGTGTCCCGGTCTGTAATTTCTCTTCGAACAATCCCTGTGTCCCGGTCGTCATTTATATATCTTCCCTGTACCCCCGTCGTCCCTTTTGTAGTTGTGTCACTGTGTCCCGGTCGTCATTTATATTCCCTGTGTCCCGGTGTCCCAGTCTGTAATTTCTCTTTGAGGTTCCCGGTCGTCATTTATATTCCCTGTATCCCCGTGTCCCGGTCGTCATTTGTGTCCCGGTCTGTAATTTCATCAGTTGACAAACATGACGTCAGTCGACACACAATTTCATGACGCATACAGCTCAATCCTTACAATGACGTCAGTCGACACACCTGACGTCACTTGACAGACACACAGACAATTTATTTTTATATATATAGATATATAGCTGTTGGGGGGGGGCTCGGGGGGCATCGCGCCCCCACGCCCCCCGCGCGCGTAAGTCGTTACATGCCATATTAGTTACCTGCCATTGTAGTTGTGTCCCTGTGTCCCACCTGTGAATTGAGATAGATATAAATATATATATTTTTTGAACTACATAAAACTTGCGAATATACAACATTCTTCGCTGTCCAATTTAACTACGTAAAACTTAAGAATATACAACATTCTTCCATGTCCCATTGTTTGTGCATATAAATATATTGTTAGGTTTACCGACTCTTGAACATGCAACATAAAGTTGTCCATGGGAAAAGCAATCCGTATTCAGATCTATACCTGATTATTCTAATGATTGCCCTTTAACTTTGTTGATGCTGATTGCTAATCAAACATTCCCTGTGTCCCCGTCGTCATTTATATATCCCCCTGTGCTCCCCGGCACCCCCTTGTAGTTGTGTCCCTGTGTCCTGGTCGTAATTTATATTCCCAGTATTCCGGTCGTCATTTGTGTCCCGGTGTCCCAGTCTGTACTTTCTCTTTGAGTGTCGAGGTCGTCATTTATATTCCCTGTGTCCCGGTGTCCCGGTCATCATTTTCGTCCCGGTTGTCATTTGTGTCCCGGTGCTTTGTTGATGGTGATTGCTAATCGAACATTCCTTGTCTCCTGGTCGCTTTCTCTTTGAGTGTCCCTTTCGTCATTTTTATTCCCTATGTCCTGGTGTCCCGGTCGTCATTTGTGTCCCGATGTCGAGGTCTGTAATTTCGTCAGTCGTCAAGACATGACGTAAGTCAACACACAATCATGACGTTAATCGACAGACACACATACAACTTATTTTTATATATATCTACTAGCTGTTGGAATTTGCTGTCTACCAGCAAATTTTAGTACTTTTATATATCTACTAGCAAATCTTACTAGCAAATTTTCTACTAGCAAATTTTATAGATCTACAAACAAATTTTCAATTCGTATTCAGATCTATACCTCATTATTTTAACGATGTGTCCCTTTGTCCCGGTCGTTATTTATAGTCCCTGTGTCTCGGTCGTCATTTATATTCCCTGTGTCCCAGCGTCCCGGTCGTCATTTGTGTCCCGGTGTCCCGGTCTGTAATTTCACTTCGAACAATGCCTGTGTCCCGGTCGTCATTTATATATCTTCCCTGTACCCCCGTCGTCCCCTTTGTAGTTGTGTCACTGTGTCCCGGTCGTCATTTATATTCCCTGTGTCCCGGTGTCCCAGTCTGTAATTTCTCTTTGAGGTTCCCGGTCGTCATTTATATTCCCTGTATCCCCGTGTCCCGGTCTGTAATTTCATCAGTTGACAAACATGACGTCAGTCGACACACAATTTCATGACGCATACAGCTCAATCCTTACAATGACGTCAGTCGACACACCTGACGTCACTCGACAGACACACAGACAACTTATTTATATATATATAGATATATAGCTGTTGGGGGGGGCTCGGGGGGCATCGCGCCCCCAAGCCCCCTGCGCGCGTTAGTCGTTACACGCCATATTAGTTACCTGCCATTGTAGTTGTGTCCCTGTGTCCCACCTGTGAATTGAGATAGATATAAATATATATATTTTTTGAACTACATAAAACTTGCGAATATACAAAATTCTTCGCTGTCCAATTTAACTACGTAAAACTGAAGAATATACAACATTCTTCCATGTCCCATTGTTTGTGCATATAAATAGATTGTTAGGTTTACCGACTCTTGAACATGCAACATAAAATTGTCCATGGGAAAAGCAATCCGTATTCAGATCTATACCTGATTATTCTAATGATTGCCCTTTAACTTTGTTGATGCTGATTCCTAATCAAACATTCCCTGTGTCCCCGTCGTCATTTATATATCCCCCTCTGCCCCCCGGCACCCCCCTTGTAGTTGTGTCCCTGTGTCCTGGTCGTCATTTATACTCCCAGTATTCCGGTCGTCATTTGTGTCTCGGTGTCCCAGTCTGTACTTTCTCTTTGAGTGTCGAGGTCGTCATTTATATTCCCTGTGTCCCGGTCATCATTTTCGTCCCGGTGCTTTGTTGATGGTGATTGCTAATCGAACATTCCTTGTCTCCTGGTCCCTTTCTCTTTGAGTGTCCCTTTCGTCATTTTTATTCCCTATGTCCCGGTGTCCCGGTCGTCATTTGTGTCCCGATGTCGAGGTCTGTAATTTCTTCAGTCGTCAAGACATGACGTAAGTCAACACACAATCATGACGTTAATCGACAAACACACATACAAATTATTTTTATATATATCTACTAGCTGTTGGAATTTGCTGTCTACCAGCAAATTTTAGTACTTTTATATATCTACTAGCAAATCTTACTAGAAAATTTTCTACTAGCAAATTTTATAGATCTACAAACAAATTTTCAATTCGTATTCAGATCTATACCTCATTATTTTAACGATGTGTCCCTTTGTCCCGGACGTTATTTATAGTCCCTGTGTCTCGGTCGTCATTTATATTCCCTGTGTCC
>NW_027064875.1:0-24147 GCF_032884065.1 Artemia franciscana
AATCGTTATGGTCGGTGATCAGTTTTTACCTCGAGATATTATTCTTCATAAGCGAAACACTCAGTTGTTAAGAATTGCTGAAACTCATCGATGCTACGATGCCCTACAATATCCTATCATTTTTTGGGATGGAGCCAACGGCTATCACTTTAATATTAAATTGATGAATCCAGCCACTAACAAACAAATGAATAAGAAATGCAGTACAATGCATTATTATTCCTATAGACTAATGATTCGGCAGGATGAAGAAAATTATATTTTAAAGTGCCGTCAATTGTTTCACCAATTCCTCATTGATATGTATGCTAAAATTGAATCAGAACGCTTGCTATATATCCGCCTGAATCAGACCAAGCTCCGCTCTGAACAATACATTCATTTGCGAGATGCAGTTACAAATGACGGTAATACCACAAACGTTGGAAGATTAACAATTTTACCTTCGTCATATGCTGGCAGTCCCCGTCATATGCATGAATATGCTCAAGATGCTATTGCGTATGTTCGTCTCTATGGTTGTCCAGATTTATTTATTACATTTACATGTAATCAATCTTGGGACGAGATACTGCAGCTTTTACTTCAAGGACAATCGGTGGTTCATAGACATGACATTACGGCCCGTGTCTTCTGGCAAAAGTTGAAATCACTGATAAACTACATAGTAAATTTTGAAGTGTTTGGGTCAGTGCGATGCTGGATGTACTCAGTGGAATGGCAAAAACGAGGTTTGCCACACGCACATATACTAATCTGGCTACATAAAAAAATTACTTCGAACGAAATTGATGATGTGATTTCCGCTGAAATACCTGATAAAAATGTCGATAAGGGGTTACATGATATTATTGTAAAAAATATGATACATGGACCTTGCGGTGCACTGAACGAAAATTCACCATGCATGTCCAAAGGAAGGTGCACAAAGCAATATCCTCGACTTTTAGTATCCAACACAATTACCGGCAATGATGGTTACCCACAATATAGAAGAAGATCTACTGAAGATGGTGGTAAAACAGCAATAATAAAGAAGCGTAACGGTACCACCATCGAAGTAGATAACCAGTGGGTTGTTCCATATTCCCCATTATTATCAAAAACATTTAATGCACACATAAACGTTGAATACTGTAACTCCATAAAGGCAATCAAATACATATGTAAATACGTCAACAAAGGCAGTGACTATTCATGCATATGACGGGGACTGCCAGCATATGACGAAGGTAAAATTGTTAATCTTCCAACGTTTGTGGTATTACCGTCATTTATAACTGCATCTCGCAAATGAATGTATTGTTCAGAGCGGAGCTTGGTCTGATTCAGGCGGATATATAGCAAGCGTTCTGATTCAATTTTAGCATACATATCAACGAGGAATTGGTGAAACAATTGACGGCACTTTAAAATATAATTTTCTTCATTCTGCCGAATCATTAGTCTATAGGAATAATAATGCATTGTACTGCATTTCTTATTCATTTCTTTGTTAGTGGCTGGATTCATCAATTTAATATTAAAGTGATATCCGTCGGCTCCATCCCAAAAAATGATAGGATATTGTAGGGCATCGTAGCATCGATGAGTTTCAGCAATTCTTAACAACTGAGCGTTTCGCTTATGAAGAATAATATCTCGAGGTAAAAACTGATCACCGACCATAACGATTGCCACTTCTTCGATAGTTGGAGCATTGTATATACGCACATGTTGGCCAGAAGGCGTTTTGTCAGCGGAAATAACAATTTTATGCGTATCAGTAGGCATCAAATTGATGGCTGTTTTGAACAGACGCACTAAATTATTATTTTCGTGGAAAAGATGTTGCAATTGGGAAACGATTGTCCTTTTAACGTTGGGAGAAATTTCGCAACGTGCATTCAATTCAGAATTTCTATCACTGATGAAGTACAATTGTAAAAATTTATGATTCTCGCCTGAGAATGGTAGAAGGGACCCTGCTCTATGATAAATTTGCACTTTTACTTTGAAAGTAGACATAAATTGATCTGGATTTTCGATTTGGCTCCAAACGACGTCATTTGGAAACATGAGTTATATTTTCTGATTTGTGATAAAAAACGCTTAGATTCTGACGTAGTTCCAGTAAGGAAAGTCTTCAATGGGCTGCAAGCCAAAAACTGCCATGTCACTGCCTTTGTTGACGTATTTACATATGTATTTGATTGCCTTTATGGAGTTACAGTATTCAACGTTTATGTGTGCATTAAATGTTTTTGATAATAATGGGGAATATGGAACAACCCACTGGTTATCTACTTCGATGGTGGTACCGTTACGCTTCTTTATTATTGCTGTTTTACCACCATCTTCAGTAGATCTTCTTCTATATTGTGGGTAACCATCATTGCCAGTAATTGTGTTGGATACTAAAAGTCGAGGATATTGCTTTGTGCACCTTCCTTTGGACATGCATGGTGAATTTTCGTTCAGTGCACCGCAAGGTCCATGTATCATATTTTTTACAATAATGTCATGTAACCCCTTATTGACATTTTTATCAGGTATTTCAGCGGAAATCACATCATCAATTTCGTTCGAAGTAATTTTTTTATGTAGCCAGATCAGTATATGTGCGTGCGGCAAACCTCGTTTTTGCCATTCCACTGAGTACATCCAGCATCGCACTGACCCAAACACTTCAAAATTTACTATGCAGTTTATCAGTGATTTCAACTTTTGCCGGAAGACACGGGCCGTAATGTCATGTATATGAACCGCCGATTGTCCTTGAAGTAAAAGCTGCATTATCTCGTCCCAAGATTGATTACATGTAAATGTAATAAATAAATCTGGACGACCATAGAGACGAACATACGCAATAGCATCTTGAGCATATTCATGCATATGACGGGGACTGCCAGCATATGACGAAGGTAAAATTGTTAATCTTCCAACGTTTGTGGTATTACCGTCATTTATAACTGTATCTCGCAAATGAATGTATTGTTCAGAGCGGAGCTTGGTCTGATTCAGGCGGATATATAGCAAGCGTTCTGATTCAATTTTAGCATACATATCAACGAGGAATTGGTGAAACAATTGACGGCACTTTAAAATATAATTTTCTTCATCCTGCCGAATCATTAGTCTATAGGAATAATAATGCATTGTACTGCATTTCTTATTCATTTCTTTGTTAGTGGCTGGATTCATCAATTTAATATTAAAGTGATAGCCGTCGGCTCCATCCCAAAAAATGATAGGATATTGTAGGGCATCGTAGCATCGATGAGTTTCAGCAATTCTTAACAACTGAGCGTTTTGCTTATGAAGAATAATATCTCGAGGTAAAAACTGATCACCGACCATAACGATTGCCACTTCCTCGATAGTTGGAGCATTGTATCTACGCACATGTTGGCCAGAAGGCGTTTTGTCAGCGGAAATAACAATTTTATGCGTATCAGTAGGCATCAAATCGATGGCTGTTTTGAACAGACCCACTAAATTATTATTTTCGTGGAAAAGATGTTGCAATTGGGAAACGATTGTCCTTTCAACGTTGGGAGAAATTTCGCAACGTGCATTCAATTCAGAATTTCTATCACTGATGAAGTACAATTATAAAAATTTATGATTCTCGCCTGAGAATGGTAGAAGGGACCCCGCTCTATGATAAATTTGCCCTTTTACTTTGAAAGTAGACATAAATTGATCTAGATTTTCGATTTGGGCTCCAAACGACGTCATTTGGAAACATGAGTTATATTTTCTGATTTGTGATAAAAAACGCTTAGATTCTGACGTAGTTCCAGTAAGGAAAGTCTTCAATGGGCTGCAAGCCAAAAACTGCCATGTCACTGCCTTTGTTGACGTATTTACATATGTATTTGATTGCCTTTATGGAGTTACAGTATTCAACGTTTATGTGTGCATTAAATGTTTTTGATAATAATGGGGAATATGGAACAACCCACTGGTTATCTACTTCGATGGTGGTACCGTTACGCTTCTTTATTATTGCTGTTTTACCACCATCTTCAGTAGATCTTCTTCTATATTGTGGGTAACCATCATTGCCGGTAATTGTGTTGGATACTAAAAGTCGAGGATATTGCTTTGTGCACCTTCCTTTGGACATGCATGGTGAATTTTCGTTCAGTGCACCGCAAGGTCCATGTATCATATTTTTTACAATAATATCATGTAACCCCTTATCGACATTTTTATCAGGTATTTCAGCGGAAATCACATCATCAATTTCGTTCGAAGTAATTTTTTTATGTAGCCAGATTAGTATATGTGCGTGTGGCAAACCTCGTTTTTGCCATTCCACTGAGTACATCCAGCATCGCACTGACCCAAACACTTCAAAATTTACTATGTAGTTTATCAGTGATTTCAACTTTTGCCGGAAGACACGGGCCGTAATGTCATGTCTATGAACCGCCGATTGTCCTTGAAGTAAAAGCTGCAGTATCTCGTCCCAAGATTGATTACATGTAAATGTAATAAATAAATCTGGACGACCATAGAGACGAACATACGCAATAGCATCTTGAGCATATTCATGCATATGACGGGGACTGCCAGCATATGACGAAGGTAAAATTGTTAATCTTCCAACGTTTGTGGTATTACCGTCATTTATAACTGCATCTCGCAAATGAATGTATTGTTCAGAGCGGAGCTTGGTCTGATTCAGGCGGATATATAGCAAGCGTTCTGATTCAATTTTAGCATACATATCAATGAGGAATTGGTGAAACAATTGACGGCACTTTAAAATATAATTTTCTTCATCCTGCCGAATCATTAGTCTATAGGAATAATAATGCATTGTACTGCATTTCTTATTCATTTGTTTGTTAGTGGCTGGATTCATCAATTTAATATTAAAGTGATAGCCGTCGGCTCCATCCCAAAAAATGATAGGATATTGTAGGGCATCGTAGCATCGATGAGTTTCAGCAATTCTTAACAACTGAGCGTTTCGCTTGTGAAGAATAATATCTCGAGGTAAAAACTGATCACCGACCATAACGATTGCCACTTCCTCGATAGTTGGAGCATTGTATCTACGCACATGTTGGCCAGAAGGCGTTTTGTCAGCGGAAAGAACAATTTTATGCGTATCAGTAGGCATCAAATCGATGGCTGTTTTGAACAGACGCACTAAATTATTATTTTCGTGGAAAAGATGTTGCAATTGGGAAACGATTGTCCTTTCAACGTTGGGAGAAATTTCGCAACGTGCATTCAATTCAGAATTTCTATCACTGATGAAGTACAATTGTAAAAATTTATGATTCTCGCCTGAGAATGGTAGAAGGGACCCTGCTCTATGATAAATTTGCCCTTTTACTTTGAAAGTAGACATAAATTGATCTGGATTGTCGATTTGGGCTCCAAACGACGTCATTTGGAAACATGAGTTATATTTTCTGATTTGTGATAAAAAAAGATTAGATTCTGACGTAGTTCCAGTAAGGAAAGTCTTCAATGGCTCTGGTGGTGCAGCCAATAGAGGAAGTTTAACTTTTCCTGAGACGCAACACATTCCCATTGTTTCACCATTGAATTTCAAGGCCTTGCAATAGGGACAAATTTTAGACATAGTCCCGATTTGAACATACCTACTCAAGCTATAATCATCGACTGGGCTGTACCTGAATGCCAGGCGATAACTTTCAGGTTGCTCTGATTCCTCGGCACGCTTTCTTTTCTTACTTTCTCTATCAGCAACAAGCCTGATTTCTTGCTGTTCTTGTGATTCCTCGGCACGCCTTCTTTTTTCACTTTCTCTTTTAGCAGCAAGTCTGGTTTCATGTTGCTATGGTAGTTCCTCGGCATGCCTTCTTTTTTCACTTTCTCTTTTAGCAGAAAGTCTGGTTTCGCGTTGCTCTGGTAGTTCCTCGGCACGCTTTCTGTTCTTTCTTTCTCTATCAGCCTCAAGCCTGTTTCCTTGCTGTTCTTTTGATTCCTCGGCACGCTTTCTTATCTTACTTTCTCTATCAGCCTCTAGCCTGTTTCCTTGCTGTTCTTTTGATTCCTCAGCACGCTTTCTTTTCTTACTTTCTCTATCAGCAGCAAGTTTTTTGGCATAGACTCTTTGAGCATCTTCCTCGGCTGTTGCCATTGTAAGTTCATCAGTCATTTTACAGTTAAACATTAATAGATTTCTACGTGAACGCATGTCTTAAATATCTTTAATGACGTCACCGTCATAACAAAAATGACGACAACTAACTTCTCTATCAGCCTCAAGCCTGTTTCCTTGCTGTTCTTTTGATTCCTTGGCACGCTTTCTTTTCTTACTTTCTCTATTAGCAGCAAGTTTTTTGGCATAGATTCTTTTAGCATCTTCCTCGGCTGTTGCCATTGTAAGTTCATCAGTCATTTTACAGTTAAACATTAATAGATTTCTACCTGAACGCATGTCTTAAATATCTTTAATGACGTCACCGTCATAAAAAAATGACGACAACTAACTTCATGACGTTAGTCAACACACAAGCATGACGTCACCCGACAGACAGACCCACACACACACAGAAAACTTATTTTTATATATATAGATATATAACTATAAGACATATGGTATAGTATAGACTATGTGTCTATAACTATATATTAAACTGAAATAAGTAAAGAGAAAAGAATATTATGTAGTAACATTCATCAATAGATTTGTTCAAGGCCAGGGAAAAGTAACTTTACAGACATAAGAAGCAAGATTTGAGTGACTATAACTAGATTCATTACTTTTTAGCTATAAACGTTTAAAACAAGTAAAGATAACAATAAAAAGTAATAATGATTATAAGCAATAATAAGTATACTAATAAATAATAAGTATATGCTACAATCAGTATAGTAACTTCCAATAAAAGCTACGAATTAAAAAAGGATTGGGCTCAGTTTTGGGCAGATTTGAGTGTATATATATATATATATATATATATATATATATATATATATATATATATATATATATATATATATATATATATATATATATATATATATATATCAGTTAATTCAATATATATAAATTACTCTCATACAAACAATTTTGATCAGCACCACAGCTTAGTAAAGAGCGGGGCGGTGATGAGGAAGCAGCCTCTTTCATATACGAGGTAATTTCTGTTCATTTTAAGTTTTAATGTCGCTCCTTACTTTCAGTTAAAAAAACTTGTTTTTTTTTATTTAATTTCTGAACGTTTTTGAATCAATGCATGTTTTGATTTTTGGCTCTCCGCAGAGGAATAATTAAAACGAAATTTTGCATATTTTTTTTTGGCTAAATGGCTTTCTCATAATGTTTATCGAATGATTTTGAGAAAAAAAGAGAGGGGGAGGAAGCCTAGTTGCCCTCCGATTTTTTGGTTAATTAAAAAGGCAACCAGAACTTTTAATTTTTTACAAATATTTTTATTAGTAAAAGATTTACGTAACTTATAAATTAGCTTACGTAAAGAACTTTTGTATGCTCATATTTTTATTACATATATGAGGGGGTTCGCCCCCTTGTCAGATCCTCGCTCTTTACACTAAAGCTTAAATTTTGTCCCAATTCATTAAGAATGACCCCAGCATCACAACAGCCGTAGAATAAATAGTTGAAATTACTAAAAATACTTTAGTGTAAAGAGCGAGATATAGGAGGAGGTGAGCCCCTCAAATGGGTAATAATTTCTGTTTGTTTTAAGTTTTAATGCTTTTCCTTACTTCCAGCTGATAGAACTTTTTCATATTTATTTTTTCATTGTTTTTTTAAATAATACTAGTAAATCTTGCGCTCCCTTCATGGATATTTTCTTCCCCCATGACAAATTATCGATGGAAAGTTCCCCCAGCATATCCTCCTCTTCTAAACCCCTCCCACCAACCCAAAAAATCCACCTGAAAACGCCTGTACACTTCCCAATAACCATTACTATATGTAAGGACTGGTCAAAGTTTGTAACTTGTTGCCCCTCCCACGGGCACTGTGGGGGAGTAAGTCGTCCCCAAAGACACCGTTATGAGGTTTTTCGACTACGCTGAATAAAATGGCTATCTCAGAATTTTGATCCGTTGACTTTGTTAAAATAATTAGTGTGGGAGGGGGCCTAGGTTCCCTCCAATTTTTTGGTCGCTTAAAAGGGGCACTAGAACTTTTCATTTCCGTTAGAATGAGCCCTCTTGCAACATTCTAGGAAAACTGGGTCGATAATATCACCCCTGGGGAAAAAAACAACAAAAAAAAAACAAATAAACACGCATCCGTGATCTGCCTTCTGGCACAAAATACAAAATTTCATATTTTTGTAGATAAGAGCTTGAAACTTCTACTGTGGGGTTCTCTGATACGCTGAATCTGACAGTGTGATTTTCATTAAGATTCTATGACTTCTAGGGGTCGCTTCTCCCTATTTTCCAAAATAATACAAATTTTCTCAGGCTCGTAACTTTTGATGGGTAAGACTAAACTTGATGAAACTTATATATTTAAAATCAGCATTAAAATTCAATTCCTTTGATGTAGGTATTGGTATCAAAATTCCATTTTTTAGAGTTTTGGTTACTAATGAGCCGGGTTTATACAATCACCCCTTACATAAAGCCTTATATGCCCTCGTGGCATAAGTTACAACACTTGCACCCGGACTCTAGGGGATATGTCGACCCCAGAGTTTTTGTTATTTGATCTTTAAACTATCAAACAGTTCGTGGTAACGAACTGTAGTAAGGAGCGACCCGGCTCAATAGTAACCAAAACTCTAAAAAATGGAATTTTGATACCAATAGCTATATCAAAAGAATCGCATTTTAATGCTGGTTTTAAATATATAAGTTGAGAAATGAGAGAAAGAGTCAAACTTTAGCGTAAAGAGCGGGGCGTTGATGAAGAAGCAGCCTCTTTAATATACAAAGTAATTTCTGTTCGTTTTAAGTTTTAATGTTGCTCCTTACTTTCAGTTAAAAAAACTTGTTTTTCTTATTTAATTATCTTTTAAGAATCATCAAAAGCGATCGGATGGTATCTACTGCCCCTCTGCCATGCCATTTCCACAAGTACATCCAATAAAAATTTTCAGATGTCCATTTTGTTCGAAATAGTCCAAAATTCAAATAACTATAAACTAGGGGTTAAGAAATCCTCCATAGACCCCGGGACCAGAATTGTAACTTTTTGAGAATTTTTGAGAATTGTAACTTAGAAGTTGAGAAAAGTTTCCTAGCCCCAGAGGCAGCGATTGTAACTTATGTAAGTTGCCCATTAGAATATAAGGTTCTGCGGAAGAGGTGGTCGTATTAACTTTGGAAGAGGCTCATTCGATCGGAAATTGAAACTTCTAGCCCTTTTTTAAGAGTTGAAAGTGATCAATGGTCAACTATATAATGCATATAGTAATGGTTATTGGGAAGTGTACAGGCGTTTTCAGGTGGATTTTTTGGGTTGGTGGGAGGGGTTTAGAAGAGGAGGATATGCTGGGGGAACTTTCCATCGATAATTTGTCATGGGGGAAGAAAATATCCATGAAGGGAGAGCAGGATTTACTAGCATTATTTAAAACTAGTCCACGCCACACTTTCCAAAAGGGCATCCAGTCCAAAATTTGGAGATAGCCATTTGATTCAAAATAGTACAAAGGCCAAATAACTATGGCCTTTGTACTATTTAGTCCTTACATATAGTAATGGTTATTGGGAAGTGTACAGGCGTTTTCAGGCCTGTACACTGAAAACGCCTGAACAGGCCTGTTCAGCATTATATAAGTTTCATCAAGTTTAGTCTTACCCATCAAAAGTTACGAGCCTGAGAAAATTTGCGTTATTTTAGAAAATAGGGGGAAACACCCCCTAAAAGTCATAGAATCTTAACGAAAATCACACCATCAGATTCATCGTATCAGAGAACCCTATTGTAGAAGTTTCGAGCTCCTATCTACAAAAATGTGGAATTTTGCATTTTTTTGCCAGAAGGCAGATCACGGATGCGTGTTTATTTGTTTTTTTTTTTTTTTTTTCCCAGGGGTGATCGTATCGACCCAGTTGTCCTAGAATGTTGCAAGAGGGCTCATTCTAACGGAAATGAAAAGTTCTAGTGCCCTTTGAAGTGACCAAAAAAATTGGAGGGCACCTAGGCCCCCTCCCACTCTAATTATTTTCCCAAAGTCAACGGATCAAAATTCTGAGATAGCCATTTTATTCAGCGTAGTCGAAAAACCTTATAACTATGTCTTTGGGGACGATTTACTCCCCCACAGTCCCCGTGGGAGGGGCAACAAGTTACAAACTTTGACCTGTGCTTACATATAGTAATGGTTATTGGGAAGTATACAGGCGTTTTCAGGAGGATTTTTTTGGTTGGGGGGAGGGGTTGAGAAGAGGGGGATATGCTGGGGGAACTTTCCATCGAGAATTTGTCATGGGAAAAGAAAACTTCCATGAAGGGAGAGCAGGATTTACTAGCATTATTTAAAAAAAAAAAAAATAAATGTGAAAAAGCTTTTTCAGCTTGAAGTAAGGAACAGCAATAAAACTTAAAACAAACAGAAATTATTACCCATATAAGGGGCTCACCTCCTTATGATACCTAGCTCTTTACGCTAAAGCATTTTTAGTAATTTCAACTATTTATTCTACGGCTTTTGTGATTCAGGGGTCATTCTTAATGAATTGGGATAAAATTTAAGCTTTAGTGTAAAGAGCGAGGTACTGACGATGGGGCGAATCCCCTCATATATGTAATAAAAACATGAGAATACAAAAGTTCTTTACGTAAGCTAATTTATAAGCTACGTAAATCTTTTACCAATAAAAAGATTCGTAAAAAATATAAAGTTCTAGTTGCCTTTTTAATTAACCAAAAAATCGGAGGGCAACTAGGCTTCGCCCCCGCTCTTTTTTTCTCAAAATCATTCGATCAAAATTATGAGAAAGCCATTTAGCCCCCCCCCCAAGAAAAATATTCAAATTTCGTTTTGATTATTCCTCTGCGGAGAGCCAAAATCAAAACATGCATTGATTCAAAAACGTTCAGAAATTAAATACAAAAAAACAAGTTTTTTCAACTGAAAGTAAGGAGTGACATCAGAATTTAAAACGCACAGAAATTACTTCGTATATGAAAGAGGCTGCTTCCTCATCAACGCCCCGCTCTTTACGCTAAAGTTTGACTCTTTCTCTCAATTCTTCTTTCTAAAACAGTAAAAAACTTTAGCGTAAAGAGCGGGGCGTTGATGAGGAAGCAGCCTCTTTCATATACGAAGTAATTTCTGTGCGTTTTAAGTTTTGATGTCACTCCTTACTTTCAGTTGAAAAAACTTGTTTTTTTGTATTTAATTTTGAACAAAATCCAATCAAAATTTTGATTGGATGCATTTGGGGAAAAGGGCCTTGGGGGGGGGGCTAGTTGCCCTCCGATACCTTTGACTCTTGAGAAGGGCACTAGAAATTCTGATTTACAATCGAATAAGCCACCTCTGAACTTTATACAACCATCCCTTCCATAAAAACTTTATATGGCCCAGGGCACATTTTACAGCACTTGCCTTCGAAATATGGGGGGGGCTGTTTTTTCTCCGGAGTTTTTGTTATATTATCTTCGGTATGTTTTGAACAAAATGGCTATATTAAAATTCGATTTGACGTATTTGTGGAAAGGAAGGTCGGGAGGCAATGGGGCTAGTCGCCATCGTATCACTTTTGTCTCTTAAAAGATGAGTTACAACTTTCAATTTCTAAGCATTTGAGTCCCCTCCAAAGTTTATACGACCACCTCTTCCATAAAAACCTTTGATGCCCCCGCGGCATAATTTACAGCACTTCACCTGGCTCTTGGGGGTTATGTTTACAACGAAGTTTTGTTATCTTATCGTTTGACTATTTCAAACAAAATGGCTATCTGAGAATTTTCATTTGATGCATTTGGGGACAAGAGGGTGTTTGTGTCATGTGGGGGGGGGTGGATGCCCTCTGTTAATTTTCGACCCGTTAAAAGGTAATTAGAACTTTCAATTTCCAATCAAATAGGCCACCTTCGAAGTTTATAGGACCATCCCTTACATAAAAATTTATATATCTTAGGGGCATAACTTGAAACACTTGCCCCTGGGCTCTGGGAGGTTTTGTCGACCCAAGAGTTTTTTTTGTCTGATGTTTGAACTATTTTAAGAAACAGCTATCTCAAAATTTATATCGGATGGATTTGGGGAAAACGGGCTAGGGGAAGGGCTAATTGCGCTCGGATTTCTTTTGACTCTCAAAAAATGAACTAGAACTTTCAATTTCTAATCAAATGAGCCATCTTCGAAGTTTATACGACAACCCCTTGCATAAAAATCTTATACGCCTCCGTGGCTTAACTTAAAACACTTGTCCTCTGGGGGGTTGTGTCGACCCCAGAATTTCTTATCTGATGTTGAGCTATTTAAAAAAAATGGCAATCTCAAAATTTGTATCGGACGGGGTCGGGGGGGAGGCTAGGGGGCTAGTTGCCGTCGGATGTCTTTTGACTTTTAACAAGTGAACTAGAGCTTTCAGTTTCCAATCAAGTGAGCCCTCTCTGAAATTTATACGAGCACCCTTTTCACATGAACCATAAATGCCCCAGAGCATGACTTACAACGCCTGCCCCCGGGACCTAGGGGGTTGTGTCGACACAGGAGTTTTGTTGTCTGATGATTGAACTATTCTAAAAAATGGCTATCTCAAAATTTGTATCGGATGGATTTGGGGAAAAAAGGGCAAGGGGAGGGGCTAGTTGCACTCGAATCTCTTTCGACTCCAAAAAAGTGAAGTAGAACTTTTGATTTCTGATCAAATGAGCCACCTTCGAAGTTTATACGACCACCCCTTACATAAAACACTACAACACTTGTCGCCGGGCTCCGGGGGGTTGTGTCGACCCCGGAATTTTTGTTATCTGGTGAACTATTTTAATTAATGGCTATCTCAAAATTTTAATGGGATGTTTTCAGGGGGAAAAGGCTAGGGGGGGCTAGTTGCCCTTGGATGTCTTTTGACTCTTAAAAAGTGAACTAGAACTTTCAGTTTCCAATCAACTGAGTCATATATGAAGTTTATACGTGCATCTTTTTCATAAGAACCATACGTGCCCCAGACCATAACTTATAATGCCTGCCCCTGGACCCTGGGGGTTGCATCGATACAGGAGTTTTATGTTATATGATCTTTGAACTGTTTTTTGAAAAATTCTATCTCAAAGTTCTCATTGGATGGACTTGAGGAAAAGGGCGTAAAGGGCGGGGTTAGTTCCCCTTTGATCTCTTTTGACTTAAAAAATGAACTAAAACTTTCAATGTGAACTTTTTTGTAGTTTTTATCTTTTTTAGTTTTTTTTTCTTCTTTTGTATTAATGCTAAAGCCAAGGTTCGAACCTGGAACCTCTCAGACCTAGAACCTGGACCATAACGCAATACCTAGTTGGTGGGGGCGCTTCGCCCCCCCTCCCTAAGCCTCCCCGCGCGCGTAAGTCGTTACGTGCCATATTAATTACGCGCCATTGTAGTTGTGTCCCTATGTCCCACCTGTGAATATAGATATATATATATCTATATATATAAAAATAAGTTGTCTGTCTGTGGATGGATGGATGGATGTGTGGATGGATGTGTCAGGTGACGTCACCTGAAAAAACTGGATTAGGTGACGTCAAAACTGAAAAAACTAAAAAAAGGCAAAAACTACAAAAAAAAACTAAAAACTAATAAAAAAAATAAAAAAGCTAAAAAACTAAAAAAACTATAAAGGTAAAAACCAATAAAAAACTAAAAAAAAAACTGAAAAAACTAAAAAAAGGCAAAAACTACAAAAAAAAACTAAAAACTAATAAAAAAAGTAAAAAAGCTAAAAAACTAAAAAAACTAAAAAAACTAAAAAAGGTAAAAAACTAAAAAAAATAAAAAATAAAAAAAACTAAAAAAAAGGAAAAAACTGAAAAATAAGCTAAAATAAAGGTAAAAACCAATAAAAAACTAAAAAAAAAGGAAAAAACTAATAAATGACGACACTCAAAGAGAAAGCGACCAGGACAAAAGGAATGTTCGATTAGCAATCAACAAAGCACCGGGACACAGGGAGTATAAATGACGACCAGGACATAAGTAAAAAAAAAAAAACTATCTATATATATAAAAATAAGTTGTCTGTGGATCTGTGGATCGTGGATCAGGTGACGTCACCTGAAAAAACTGGATCAGGTGACGTCAAAACTGAAAAAACTAAAAAAAAGGCAAAAACTACAAAAAAAACTAAAAACTAATAAAAAAAATAAAAAAGCTAAAAAACTAAAAAAACTAAAAAAAGGCAAAAACTACAAAAAAAACTAAAAACTAATAAAAAAGCTAAAAAACTAAAAAAACTAAAAAAAAGGCAAAAACTACAAAAAAACTAAAAACTAATAAAAAAATAAAAAAGCTAAAAAACTAAAAAAACTAAAAAAAGGTAAAAAACTAAAAAATAAATAACGACCGGGACACAGGGACACAACTACAACGGGGACACCGGGGGAAACAGGGGGATATAAATGACGACCGGGACAAAAAAACTAAAAAGAAATAAAAACTAAAAACTAATAAAAAAAACTAAAAAATCTAAAAATCTAAATAAGCTAAAAAAGAAAAAAAAAGGAAAAAAATAAAGGAGAAAAACAAAACTAAAAAACGAATGTATATACAGACCGGGACACCGGGATACAAATGATGACCGGGACCCGGGACACAGGGAATATAAATGACGACCGGGACACAGGGACACAACTACAACGGGGACACCGGGGGAAACAGGGGGATAACCTGACAATCTATTTATATGCAAAGACAATGGGACAGCAAAGAATGTTGTATATTCGCAAGTTTTACGTAGTTAAAACCATATATATATATATATATATCTATATTCACAGGTGGGACATAGGGACACAACTACAATGGCGCGTAACTATTATGGCGCGTAACGACTTACGCGCGCGGGGGGGCTTGGGGGGGGCGCGAAGCGCCCCCACCAACTAGGTGTTGGGGTGGCGCGAAGCGCCACCCCAACAGCTAGTATATATATATATATATATATATATATATATATATATTTATATATATATATATATATATATATATATATATATATATATATATATATATATATATATATATATATATATATATATATATATATATATATATATATATATATATATATATATATATATATATATATATATATATATGTTTTTATCTACGTAAAACTTGCGAATATATATATATATATATATATATATATATATATATATATATATATATATATATATATATATATATATATATATATATATATATATATATATATATATATGTTTTTAACTACGTAAAACTTGCGAATATACAACATTCTTTGCTGTCCCATTGTCTGTGCATATAAATAGATTGTCAGGTTTACCGACTCTTGAACATGCAACATATAATGGTCCATGGGAAAAAAAAATCCGTATTCAGATCTATACCTCATGATTCTAATGATTGCCCTTGAGCTTTGTTGATGGTGATTGCTAATTGACCATTCCCTGTGTCGCCGTTGTCATTTATATATCCCCCTGTGCCCCAGGCGTCCCTGTTGTAGTTGTGACCCTTTGTCCCGGTCGTCATTTATATTCCCTGTGTCCCGGTCGTCATTTGTGTCCCAGTGTCCCAGTCTGTGATTTCTCTTTGAGTGTCCCAGTCTTTATTTATATTCCTTGTGTCCCGGTGTCCCGGTCGTCATTTGTGTCCCGGTGTCCCAGTCTGTGATTTCTCTTTGAGTGTCCCAGTCGTCATTTATATTCCTTGTGTCCCTGTGTCCCGGTCGTCATTTGTATCCCGTTGTCCCGGTCTGTATATACATTCGTTTTTGAAATAGTATATGATGAAAAAAATTTTTGTATTTTTCCCCTTTTTTCTTTTTAGTTTTTTTTTTGGTTTTTACTTTTTTTTTAGTTTTTTTAGTTTTTTTCTTTTTTCTTCTTAGTTTTTTTTTATTTTTATTTTTTTTAGTTTTGTTTTTCTCCTTTATTTTTCATTTTTTTTCCTTTTTTTATTTTTTTTTTGTTTTTTTTAGTTTTTTAGCTTTTTTTAGTTTTTTTATTAGTTTTTAGTTTTTTTCTTTTTAGTTTTTTTGTAGTTTTAACCTTTTTTTTTGGTTTTTTTATTTTTTTTTTACTTATGTCCTGGTCGTCATTTAAACTCCCTGTGTCCCGGTCGTCATTTGTGTCCCGGTGCTTTGTTGATGGTGATTGCTAATCGAACATTCCTTGTGTCCCGGTCACTTTCTCTTTGAGTGTCCCGGTCGTCATTTATATTCCCTATGTGCCGGTGTTCCGGTCGTCATTTGTGTCCCGATGTCCTGGTCTGTAATTTCGTCAGTCAAAAACATGACGTCAGTCGACACACAAACATGACGTCACTCGACAGACACGCACACAAACACACAAACACACAGACAACTTATTTATATATATATATACTAGCTGTTGAGGTGGCGCTTCGCGCCACCCCAACACCTAGTTGGTGGGGCGCTTCGCGCCCCCCCAAGCCCCCCCGCACGCGTAAGTCGTTACGCGCCATATTAGTTACGCGCCATTGTAGTTGTGTCCCTGTGTCCCACCTGTGAATATAGATAGATTTATATATGTGTTTCAAACTACGTAAAAATTGCGAATATACAACATTCTTGGCTTTCCCATTGTCTGTCCATATACAAAGCCGTATGTACTAATAATGACGTCATATGCAAACGTTCTTTTTACAAACAAACAAACATGCATACACACAACTCGTTTTTATATAGATAGATAGATACAATACAAATTAACTACGTAAAACTTGTGAATATACAACAGTCTTCGCTGTCCCATTGTCTGTGCGTATAAATAGATTGTCAGGTTTACCGACCCTCAAAGATGCAACATACAATTGTACATTGGTAAAGCAATCTGTATTAAGATCTATACCGCATTTTTCTAGTGATTGCCCTTGAGCTTTGTTGATGGTGGTTGCAAATGCTAATCGATTTGGGAATTGCAATCTTTTAAATTGAAAAAGCAGATCCGTGGGAATCATGGGAATGCGAGGAATAAGAACAGCCTCACCCTCATAAGGCCCTGTCAAGATTGTGGCCTCTATTAGGTTTTCTATTGTTTTTTTTACGGCAAGTCGCGTGCCATTGCAAAGCTTTGGTGGGTTGATATTTCTTAAAAGTATTATTGGTACGCCTATTTTTAGTTGTAGCACGTGTGGTTGAAACCCTGAAGGATCTATGGAATTTAAAAATTCAGATGGATAATTAACCGCTTCATTTGGTTCCAAAATACAAATTAACTGCGTAAAACTTGCGAATATACAACATTCTTCGCTGTCCAATTGTCGCTGCATATAAATAGATTGTCAGGTTTACCGACCCTCGAACATGCAACGTACATTTGTCCATGGGAAAAACAATCAGTATTAAGATCTATATCACATTTTTCTAATGATTGACCTTGAGCTTTGTTAATGGTGATTGCAAATGCTAATCGAATTGGGAATTGCAATCTTTTAAATTGAAAAGGCAGATCCGTTGGAACCATGGGAATGCGAGGAATAAGAACAGCCTCACCCTCAAAAGGCCCTGTCAAGATTGTGGCCTCTATTAGGTTTTCCATTGTTTTTTTTTACGGCAAGTCGAGTGCCATTGCAAAGCTTTGGTGGGTTTATATTTCTTAAAAGTATTATTGGTACGCCTATTTTTAGTTGTAGCACGTGTGGTGGAAACCCTGAAAGATCTATGGAATTTAAAAATTCAGATGGATAATTAACCGCTTCATTTGGTTCCAAAACTGTGTCGACTGACTTGTAAAGGACTGCCTGGTCTCGAATCTTGGTCAAAACAATATTGTTGATTTCGTGGACGTCTATATTTTTGGGTGCGAGAATCGCTCTTTCACTTAGCCATTTATTATTTTTATAATTTTTTAGAATATTCGGAAATACTTTTTCAATCAATTCATTTTTGGACGTCACTGAATTACAGAAATCAGCAGGTAGTTGTATACCTCCTGAAATTGAGTCTACTGGGAGCTTTCCGTTTCCCATTGCCAGCAATTGATCTGAAAATGTTTGACCAGAGTCATCGTTTTGCAATCGGACACGCATATTTGTAGTTAATTTTAATGTTTTTACGTGTGCCCATAAATTAGAATTTTTCAGGCAAGCATTCATTTCGTCTGCAGGAGTTGATCTAGGTATTATAGGTAATGTTTGCCTGAAATCTCCCGCAAGCAATATTAAGGTGCTGCCAAAGGGTTTCGACTTTCCTCGCAAATCATTCAAGCATTGATCCAGAGCCTCGAGCGATTTTTTGTGTGCCATTGTGCACTCATCCCAAATAATAAGTTTGTATTGCTGCAATACTTTACCCATCCCAGATGATTTGGAAATATTGCACGTGGGAGTTTCTGTAGAATGCAAGTTCAGAGGCAATTTCAAAGCGGAATGAGCAGTTCTTCCACCAGGCAGCAATGTTGCGGCTATTCCGGACGACGCAATTGCCAACACTATATCATTTTTTGATCGAATTGATGCCAGAATCAGTTTTATCACAAACGTTTTACCAGTACCTCCTGGCGCATCCAAAAAAAAAATTTCTCCAACGTTGTTATCGACACAATGCATTATCGTATCATAAATGTCTTTTTGTTCCGACGTTAACTTGGAAATGTTATTTTGTACATACGACAATAGATCACTCGTACTGTAACTTTGTTCACGATCCAATTCTACACATGTCGAAACAGCAGCGATACGGTTAGGTGAAGGCCTTCCCAAATCCTGAAGAGGTTTGTTTGCCATACTTACGCACAAATCTTCTATAACAACTAAAGTGTAGTTATAAATTTCTGATGTAAAATCAAAAGTCATAACTGACGTCTCTAACTGTTTTCGATGGAGTATATCTTCGGACATTTTTGACTTATATTTTTCCCATAACTCTGTAGGAGCTGATGGAGAGCAAGTTGTTAAAATGATGCCAAACAATGCACGAATTTGACTTGGGGTTGACGTTTCGCACGCGTCATTGATGCAGTTATCCCAGTGTTGGTCATTCTCCAATAAATTCAGAGCTTGGCATGCACTACGGTAAGTGTCATGTATAGTACCATTTACAGTCCTCAAATACTCAAAGGATGTCGGACCGGGTACATTCACCAAAAGCAGGTATAGAAAGAAGCATTCATGTTGATTGGGGTGAACGGTGTAGAGTCTTCCTATCGTGGTATCTTTGAAGATGGTAGGTTGGCCGTCGACTGACTTACCCTGTTTTCGACGTTCAAATACTTTATTTTTAGTATTCCACGTGTAATACGTATTCAACGTTTATGTGTGCATTAAATATTTTTGATAATAATGGGGATTGTGGAACAACCCACTGGTTATCTGCTTCGATGGTGGTACCGTTACGCTTCTTTATTATTGCTGTTTTACCGCCATCTTCAGTAGATCTTCTTCTATATTGTGGGTAACCATCATTGCCAGTAATTGTGTTTGATACTAAAAGTCGAGGATATTGCTTTGTGCACCTTCCTTTGGCCATGCATAGTGAATTTTCGTTCAGTGCACCGCAAGGTCCATGTATCATATTTTTTACAATAATATCATGTAACCCCTTATCGACATTTTTATCAGGTGTTTCAGCGGAAATCACATCATCAATTTCGTTCGAAGTGATTTTTTTATGTAGCCAGATTAGTATATGTGCGTGTGGCAAACCTCGTTTTTGCCATTCCACTGAGTACATCCAGCATCGCACTGACCCAAACACTTCATGTTTTACAATCTAGTTTATCAGTGATTTCAACTTTTGCCGGAAGACACGGGCCGTAATGTCATGCCTATGAACCGCCGATTGCCCTTGAAGTAAAAGCTGCAGTATCTCGTCCCAAGATTGATTACATGTAAATGTAATAAATAAATCTGGACGACCATAAAGACGAACATACGCAATAGCATCTTGAGCATATTCATGCATATGACGGGGACTGCCAGCATATGACGAAGGTAAAATTGTTAATCTTCCAACGTTTGTGGTATTACCGTCATTTATAACTGCATCTCGCAAATGAATGTATTGTTCAGAGCGGAGCTTGGTCTGATTCAGGCGGATATATAGCAAACGTTCTGATTCAATTTTAGCATACATATCAACGACGAATTGGCGAAACAATTCACGGCATTTTAAAATATAATTTTCTTCATCCTGCCGAATCATTAGTCTATAGGAATAATAATGCATTGCACTGCATTTTTTATTCATCTCTTTGTTAGTGGCTGGATTCATCAATTTAATATTAAAGTGATAGCCGTCGGCTCCATCCCAAAAAATGATAGGATATTGTAGGGCATCGTAGCATCGATGAGCTTCAGCAATTCTTAACAACTGAGCGTTTCGCTCATGAAGAATAATATCTCGAGGTAAAAACTGATCACCGACCATAACGATTGCCACTTCGTCGATAGTTGGAGCATTGTATCTACGCACATGTTGACCAGGAGGCGTTTTGTCAGCGGAAATAACAATTTTATGCGTATCAGTAGGCATCAAATCGATGGCTGTTTTGAACAGACGCACTAAATTATTATTTTCGTGGAAAAGATGTTGCAATTGGGAAACGATTGTCCTTTCAACGTTGGGAGAAATTTCGCAACGTGCTTTCAATTCAGAATTTCAATCACTGATGAAGTACAATTGTAAAAATTTATGATTCTCGTCTGAGAATGGTAGAAGGGACCCTGCCCTATGATAAATTTGCCCTTTTACTTTGAAAGTAGACATAAATTGATCTGGATTTTCGATTTGGGCTCCAAACGACGTCATTTGGAAACATGAGTTGTATTTTCTGATTTTTGACAAAAAACGCTTAGATTCTGACGTAGTTCCAGTAAGGAAAAGCTTCAATGGCTCTGGTGGTGCAGCCAATAGAGGAAGTTTAACTTTTCCTGAGGCGCAATACATTCCCATTGTTTCACCATTGAATTTCAAGGCCTTGCAATAGGGACAAATTTTAGACATTGTCCCGATTTGAACACATCTACTCAAGCTATAATCATCGACTGGATTGTACCTGAATGCCAGGCGATAACTTTAAGGTTGCTCTGATTCCTCGGCACGCTTTCTTTTCTTACTTTCTCTATCAGCAGCAAGCCTGCTTCCGCGTTGCTCTGGTAGTTCCTCGGCACGCTTTCTGTTCTTTCTTTCTCTATCAGCCTCAAGCCTGTTTCCTTGCTGTTCTTTTGATTCCTCGGCACGCTTTCTGTTCTTTATTTCTCTATCAGCCTCAAGCCTGTTTCCCTGCTGTTCTTTTGATTCTTCGGCACGCCTTCTTTTTTCACTTTATCTTTTAGCAGCAAGTCTGCTTTCGCGTTGCTCTGGTAGTTCCTCGGCACGCTTTCTTTTCTGACTTTCTCTATCAGCAGCAAGATTTTTGGCATAGACTCTTTGAGCATCTTCATCGGCTTTTGCCATGGTAAGTTCATCAGTCATTGTAAACTTAAACATTAATAGATTTCTACGTGAACATATGTCTTAAATATCTTGAATGACGTCACCGTCAAAGCAAAAATGACGACAACTAATTTCATGACGTCAGCCGACACAGAAACATGACGTCACCTGATCCACAGACAGACAGACAACTTATTTATATATATATATATATATATATATATATATATATATATATATATATATATAATATATATATATATATATATATATATATATATATATAAAAATAAGCTGTCTGTCTGTCTGTGGATCAGGTGACGTCATGTCTCTGTGTCGGCTGACGTCATGAAGTTAGTTGTCGTCATTTTTGCTATGACGGTGACGTCATTAAAGATATCTAAGACATGCGTTCACGGAAAAATGTTTAATTGTAAAATGACTGAAGAACCTACAATGGCAACAGCCAAGGAAGCTGCTCAAAGAGTCTGCCAAAAAACTTGCTGCTGATAGAGAAAGTAAGAAAAGAAAGCGTGCCGAGGAATCACAAGAACAGCAAGAAAACAGGCTTGCAGCTGATAGAGAAAGTAAGAAAAGAAAGCGTGCCGAGGAATCACAAGAACAGCAAGAAAACAGGCTTGCGGCTAAAGAACGCAAAACCGCGCAGTTAGATGAAAATCCACCTGGAAAGCGAGAGTCAAAACGACGACCGGGACACAGGGACACAACTACAACGGGGACGCCGGGGGCACAGGCGGGATATATAATTGACGACTGAGACACAGGGATTGTTTGAATAGAAATTACAGACCGGGACACCGGGACACCGGGACACAAATGACGACCGGGACACTGGGACACAGGGAATATAAATGACGACCGGGACACTCAAAGAAAAATTACAAACTGGGACACCAGGACACAAATGACGACCGGGACACAGGAAATATAAATGTTATTTATATGCACAGACAATGGGACAGCGAAGAATGTTGTATATTCGCATGTTTTACGTAGTTAAAAATATATATTTATATCTATCTCTATTTACAGGTGGGACACAGGGACACAGCTACAATGGCGCGTAACTAATATGGCGCGTAACGACTTACGCGCGGCGGGGGGGCTTGGGGGGGCGCGAAGCGCCCCACCAACTAGGTGTTGGGGTGTACTAGCCTACAGCTAGTATATATATACATATATATATATATATATATATATATATATATAATATATATATATATATATATATATATATATATATATATTTATATATATATATATATATATATATTATATATATATATATATATATATTATATATATATATATATATATATATATATATATAATATGTTTTCGCCCTCTTTTTTAATTTTTTTCGTTTTTAGTTGTTTCTTTTTTTAGTTTTATAAGCTTTTTTAGTTTTCTTGGCTTTTTTCTTTTTATTTTCTACCTTTTTTATTTTTTTACTTTTTTAATTTTTTTTCATTTTTTTATTCTTTTTGTTTTTTCGTTTTTTTTGTTGTTTTTTTTTTGGTTTTTTACTTTTTTTTCTTTATTTAGTTTTCTTTTTCTTCTTTATTTTTCACACGTCATATGCAAAACCCTCAAACAAAAATATATACAACTTATTTTGATATATATAGACAGTGTAACGAACATACATACAACTTATATTTATATATATTTTTTAGCAATGCTTATTTTTTTGCAACGCCAAAGGGAAAGGCAAATGATCCATCCTTTTTTGCGTTTTCTAAATTTCTGCCAAGATAAAACATTCAAGGATACATAAAAAATATATCGGTCTTCCTTCATTCTTTGTTTCCCTGTCTGTTATTGTGATTGATTATCAATTAACTGGGTGAATACTAGACCTGATTTGAAGTATTTAAAAAAATCGTAAGAAACAATCTATTTTCTGGGCTACTATTTATATGGTTAATTTTTCTGTTCAGGCAATTGAGCTAGAATCCTTGAAAAATCTTGTACTTGTAACAGTAGTCCTTAGGAACAAATATATCAGGATATGAGGAAGGATATACAATAACAATACAGCTAGGGGGAAGAGGGTTGTTACTTGCTATGGTACAGGGGAAGGGGGACAGCTGTCCCTTCCAGACCTCACCCCCAGACTTCAGTTTGAATAACTATCAAAGTAGCTTTATAATACTTTTGTTTACTAATTATTGCCTTTATGGTACCAAATGGCTTATTTTTTTTTTCACCGTCACTTTCACCTGATTTGGGAAAATTGGCTTCAACTTTGCTCCATTGAGGAAATGAGCCATATGTATTACTTAAATCATTGTCTTTTCACACGGAACCTGTCCATGTTATGTACTCGTGTAGTAACATTGCCGTAGTACTGCGACTAGCCCCTCATTGTAGCTTAAAGGCTCATGGGGACAGGACAGTTGAACAAGACCATACAAGTTTCTTACCAACAGATATCTATCAGCCTTGGTGACATGGCCAGTGTTGAAAAAAAACTCTAGAGAAGGAGAAGTATAAAACCGATAATTTGTGACCTTTTTGCTCCTCACCAGCCCTATTAGAGGTAATTCGGTTGGTAATTTCCCTCAGATCGCCAACTGTTGATCTGCCCTCCAAGATCCATTTTCCAGATCATTGGAGTCTACATGTGTTGCTGTG